>NC_088396.1:26763187-27040687 GCF_034236695.1 Oncorhynchus nerka
GGTGTTTAAGGTGGCCAAGGAGCTGACCCTGAAAATGAACGAGGTAGATTTCTACGAGCCCTTCATGGAGGAGCCTGTCACCCTCCCTGACAGACCCAACTCTGAGGAGGAGATCGTGGCTTTCGTCACTGAACACAGAAGGTATGGTGTAATAGTTTTTTGGGGGTGGGTGCTTATATTTGTCCTGTGTTTTCTGCATATCCCATTTCCCCCTGAGAGTCAGGTCATGGCCAGGTCAGCGGCAACCCTGGAGCAATTAGGGTTACGTGCCTTGCTCAAGGGCACATCAACATATTTTCACCTTGTCAGCTCAGGATTCTAACTAGTGACATTTCGGTTACTGGTCCAAAACTCTATTCGCTAGGCTACCTGCAGCCCTACTGCGGCTGTCAGAACAGGATCACTTCATTCTGATGATCTGATCAGTGGTCTGTGACTGATAGCGTTGTGTAATGTTTTCAGGCCAACACTGCGAAAGCTGCGTGCTGAGGACATGTTTGAGACATGGGTGAGTTTTTTTGTCATTTCATTTACCTTATGCAAGTTCAAGGGTTAATGCAAGAAAGGCAAGTACAACAGTAAGTGTGTTCATTTCTATCAAACCTTGGACAGCGTCTCATGATGTCTCATTTTCAGGAGGACGTTGTGGAGGGGAGCCATATAGTGGCCTTCGCAGAGGAGGAGGACCCTGGTAAAAAAAATACATCCATATTACAGTAACATCAGCTTTGATCAGGGCCAACATCAGCTTTGATCAGGGCCAACATCAGCTTTGATCAGGGCCAACATCAGCTTTGCAACAGGTTCCTATCAGTCTTATCTGAAACTGAGAATCACTGAAATGGTTCATAGCTTTCAGGAAATCAAACAAACTTCTCCTGGCATGATAAAACACAGACTAACCTTCTTAATGTGTTGTTTGGTGGTGTTCAGATGGTTATGAGTTCTTGGAGCTGCTGAAGGAGGTGGCTAGAGACAACACCCACCACCCTGGTCTCAGCATCATCTGGATCGACCCTGATGACTTCCCACTGGTGAGACACAGACAGACGGACGGACAGGATTACGTGAACTCAAGTCCCTACAGTTTCAGATCTCACAGTGTGTTCTCTCTCACTCTCCTCAGCTTATCCCCTACTGGGAGAAGACCTTCCAGGTGGACCTGTTCAAACCTCAGATCGGCGTGGTCAACGTTACTGACGTGAGTCCCCGAACAGCTCCAATACAGCATGAGGAATTGGTGGAAACCAGTCAGAAATTGTGAAACTTAGATCTAACTCATGATGGTCCATGACCTTTGGCCCCTGACCTCTCTCTCTTCCTCTGGACAGGCTGACAGCATCTGGCTGGAGATGGAAGAACAAGATCTGCTCACAGCCCAGAAGCTGGCGGACTGGATAGAGAACGTCCTGTCGGGCAAGGTCAACACAGAGGATGATGATGACGACGACGACGATGACGACTCTGATGATGACTCTGATGATGACGACGATGATTCAGATGACTCTGATGATGAAGAAGACGACGACGATGATGAATAATTCAAAACCTGTGAATTTGTCATCTAGAATTAATAACATTGTTGTATAGTCTCTTTACTGTACTATCATCAAAGTTTAGGGTGAGAGAAATAGACCTAAACGCTTTTATAGAATATTTTGTACAACGTGTCTGGCCTAAGTCAACCGCTCTGCATTATAAGAAAACCCATTAACAGCATTTGTTTTTCATGAATCTGGAAAAAGATCTGTTGATAAACTGAAATCAATCTGAAAAAGAGAATTAACAATGTGCTGACAAACAGAGATACTTGAGAAGAACCTAAACAGAACTTTCCATCCTTCACTTAATTCTACTAATTGATGAAAATGGTTGGCGACCAAGACAAAGACATAAATCAAAATGTTGTTTGATCAATGGGGCGGCAGGTAGCCTAGCGGTTAGAGCCTTGGGGCAGTAACCGAAAGGTTGCTAGATCGAATCCCCGAGCTGGCAAGGTATAAATCTGTCGTTCTGCCCCTGAACAAGGCAGTTAACCCACTGTTCCTAGGCCGTCATTGTAAATAAGAATTTGTTCTTAACTAACTTGCCTAGTTAAATAAAAAAACATCTGTGAACGTCTGCTGTACACTATACTAAACCTCAATAAAGTGTGGTATCTTTGTGTATTTTGCGGTCTCCAAACCATGCCCTCTAATGCATGCTTTGTGTGTAGATAATTGCATTTTTAGGTTTGGATTTCAGTGCACACAGTCCCTTCTCTCCATGCCACAGTGGCTATATCTTTGTTATTACTATTGGGTCCCGTCTGGCTCCGTTGGCAGAGCATGGTGTTTGGAATAACAGGGTTGTGGATTTGTTTCCTACGGGGGGCTGTGTGAAAATGTAAGACGCTCTGGATAAGAGTGCTAAATCAGTTAAATGTAAAATAAATAAATTCACACCTTGCAATGTCCACAACTCTTTTATTTAAATATATACACTACAGTTCAAAAGTTTGGTGTCACTTTGAAATTCACTTGTTTTTTTTAAAGAAAAGCTATATTTTTGTCCATTAAAATAACATCAGATTGATCAGAAATACAGTGTAGACATTGTTGATGTTGTAAATGACTATTGTAGCTTGGAAAGGCTGATTTTTAATGGAATATCTACATAGGCGTACAGAGAACCATTATCAGCAACCATCACTCCTGTGTTCCAATGACACGTTGTGTTAGCTAATCCATAGTTTGCTAATTTATCCTTTTAAAAGGCTAATTGATCCTTAGAAAACCCTTTTGCAATTATGTTAGCACAGCTGAAAACTGTTGTGCTACAATAGTCATTTACAACATTAACAATGTCTACACTGTATTTCTGATCATTTTGTCTCATGTATTCTCACTCCATATTTCACTCTCTCCTTGTCTGTCTCTTTCCCTCCTTGACTCATCCCTCGTTCTCGCTCTCCCTCAGTGGGCAATTAGAAGAGAGAATATGTGAAGTGGCAGGAGCGAGATCCCTGTGTTCTGTAAGCCCAGGGTGCAGTAGTGTGAAGGGGGCTTCAGATATGAACTCACTCTCTCTCTCTCGTCTTCAACTGGACAGTGCAGACAGACTCTCTCACCCAATAGTCTCACTTACATACTTTCTAGTGCACAGACAAATACAAAGCACCACACACACCAACAATAAAGTAATATGAGAATGTTGAAAATGTTCATACAAATATTTATTTTACAAATTTGAATCTTTATACAGTTATTGTAATTCCATATATGTAAATCTTTAAAAAAAAACACCAGTGAAAACTTGAGACCGAATTGATGGTGTGTGTGCACTCGCACACACACCATACATTATTGGACAAACATACTTGCATACAATAACAAACACATTGAGCATACATCATATGTGTTTTAAAACAGAGGCACCTTTGTAATGAAGGAGACATACAAGGAGACAAATGCCCTGGTCGAATACTTGAAAAATACATCCTTCCTCCCTTCCTTGAAGTAGTCACATATAGGAATTGGTTAGATTAGGGAAAGCAATTGGTTGGCAACCTTGCTTTGACCTATCCAACACTTAGAACCTGTGGTCACCTCAAGATAAAAACTAATAAAAGGGTGAATTCGAACAGGCAAATATTCACAGCCATAATTGAATCAGTATAAAATCCTCAAAAACATGTAACCTTTTGGTGACAACAATGATTGTACAATTACAATAACAAACCATTTCATTCTAATATAGTCTTGAATAATATGCACATGTAATAGGGAAGATTTGGCTAAAACAATACAATATTAAAACAAACAAATACTGTATATTGAGTTCACAGAGATAAGCATAAAAATCCCATATCTGTGCCAGTTGTACAGCCTCTTTTGTGACTGTAGACTTCCCTCACTATAACGAGACTGTTGTCTGCACTCTGAACATCAATACTGAGGAACATACCATATCAAACAATGGAAAAAAAGACATGAGAAATGTATAATTTTGGCCTATTTGAATCACTTTCAGTACATGAAGATGCGTGTATGCAGACCTGGAGACAGTAGAGGAGAAGCTACGGTATCAGATCAGTCAGTCATGTCTGGGACAAAATGCATTACGAGAACCACTTCTCTTTGTGTGTATTCTCCACACTTCTCAAACACTCATAAAATAGGGACGAAAAGAGAGAATATTGTGACATCCTTCTTTAATCTGTTGTCTTCTCTCATATCTGAAGACAAAAAACTTGAGCCTCAATCGGATTCTCTTAGTTTACAAGGTTAGGTTCTGTAGAAATGTAATAATAGCTTTCTTTCAACTGGAGATAAGACACACATATAATGCATGAATACATTTCTTCCGGTCTTACTAGCTTCTTTGTTTGCTCAACTGTAGTATTCCGCAATAGTCCGCTTTGGGTTTGAGCCCAACAGAGTCGGACAACCTCTTACAGATATGTCTAGGAATCCTGGGGAGTACAATAACAGAACCTTTTTCATCCATATAATTCCATAACTATACAGCCAAACTGTACAGCCAGGTAGAAAAGCATCAATCAAATCAAATAGAACTTTTAAATAAAAACACAAGACATTACATACAGTTGAAGTCAGAAGTTTACATACACCTTAGCCAAATACATTTAAATGCAGTTTTTCACAATTCCTGACATTTAATCCTAGTAAAATTACATGTTTTAGGTCAGTTAGGATCACCAGTTTATGTCAGAATATTAGTAGAGAGAATAATTTATTTAAGCTTTGATTTCTTTCATCACATTCCCAGTGGGTCAGAAGTTTACATACACTCAATTAGTATTTGGTAGCATTGCCTTTAAATTGTTTATCTTGGGTCAAACGTTTCAGGAAGTGTTCCACAAGCTTCCATTCCTCCTGACAGAGCTGGTGTAACTGAGTCAGGTGTGTAGGCCTCCTTGCTTGCACACATTTTTTCAGTTCTGCCCACAAATTCTCTATAGGATTGAGGTCAGGGCTTCGTGATGGCCACTCCAATACCTTGACTTTGTTGTCCTTAAGCCATTTTGCCACAACTTTGGAAGTATGCTTGGGGTCATTGTCCATTTGGAAGACCCATTTGCGACCAAGCTTTAACTTGATGTCTTGAGATGTTGCTTCAATAGATCCATATAATTTTCCTGCCCCATGATGCCATTGTGAAGTGCACCAGTCCCTCCTGTAGCAAAGCACCCCCACAACATGATGCTGCCACCCCTGTGCTTCACGGTTGGGATGGTGTTCTTCGGCTTGCAAGCCTCCATCCTTTTCCCTCCAAACCGAACGATGGTCATTATGGCCAAACAGTTATATTTTTATTTCATCAGACCAGAGGACATTTCTCCAAAGAGTACGATATTTGGCCCCATATGCAGTTGCAAACCGTAGTCTGGCTTTTTTATGGCGGTTTTGGAGCTGTGGCTTCTTCCTTGCTGAGCGGCCTTTCAGGTTATGTCGATATAGGACTCGTTTTCCTATGGATAGAGATACTTTTGTACCCGTTTCCTCCAGCATCTTCACAAGGTCCTTTGCTGATGTTCTGGGATTGATTTGCACTTTTCGCACCAAAGTACATTCATCTCTAGGAGACAGAACGCATCACCTTCCTGAGCGGTATGACGGCTGCATGGTCCCATGGTGTTTATACCTGCGTACTATTGTTTGTACAGATGAACGTGGTACCCTCAGGCGTTTGGAAATTGCTCCCAAGGATGAACCAAACTTGTGGAGGTCTATAATTTTTGTGGAGGTCTTGGCAGATTTCTTTTGATTTTCCCATGATGTGAAGCAAAGAGGCACTGAGTTTGAAGGTAGGCCTTGAAATACATCCACAGGTATACCTCCAATTGACTCAAATGATGACAATTAGCCTATCAGAAGCTTCTAAAACCATGACATCTTCTGGAATTTTCCAAGCTGTTTAAAGGCACAGTCAACTTAGTGTATGTAAACTTCTGACCCACTGGAATTGTGATACAGTGAAATAATCTGTCTGTAAACAATTGTTGGAAAAATTACTTGTGTCATGCACAAAGTAGATGTCCTAACCGACTTGCCAAAACTATAGTTTGTTAAGAAGAAATTTGTGGAGTGGTTGAAAAATGAGTTTTAATGACTCCAACCTAAGTGTATGTAAACTTCCGACTTCAACCGTATATAAAAACACACATGTACAATCCATTAACTGTAAAGAAAAGCAATTCTTAGTTTGATAAACCTGAACATGAACTGTTTGATTATTAGGTAGTATTTCATTCATATTAGCAGGGCAGACTATATGAAAATACCCCCCCCCCCCCCCCCCCCCCACACACACACACACACACACGTGCAAACAGAGGAAGAACAAAATGCGGGAGGGTCGTCTACAGTGTATTGAAAACCTGCTGACATAAGTCAATGTTCCAGTGTGCCTCAGGACAATAGAAATCAGAGCATGTTCCCTAACGCTCTCCATCGGTCATCTTCACTCGGGCTGGGGCTGGGGATCCCTACCATTTATTAACTATTATATGACCAGCTAACACTTCATCTTGTTACAATATCCAATATGCATCTGTTCATATCAATTACGTACAATAACAAATCTCAAAGTAGCCAAAATAATCTTTATAAACAGTGGTAATATAAATAGAAGAGAAAAGCAAAATAGCATGAAAGTAAAAGAGGGTTTAAGAAACTGAACTCAAAAAGACAAGTCTAGAATTCCCACAGTTCTTCTACATGTGTCTGTTAGACTGATGTTTCAGATTGGAGACTCAGGGTAAACTTGTGTGACTTTGGATCGACGTACTCCTCGGTCATTCGAATGTAGGGGATGGACTTGACTGTTACCGCTAGGCTGAAGTCTAGACACCTCAGTGAGAAGACTGTGTCCTCCTTTAGACCGCCAGTGACCGCAGCCTCGCTGACCAGAGTCCACTGACCGGCCATCCAGCGCTCTCGACCATACTGTAGCGTAGGACCAGGGGACAGGTAGGCCTCCAGGAATGCCTGAAGAGACACAGAAGCAGACACACAATCATATTGCTATAGAGATTGTTATGTTGGGCCAAGGCCAAGAGGTGTCTAGTAGTGATACTGGCCAGGGGATGATCTGGAACCAAGAAGTTGAAGCTTGCCTACCTTGGGGCTCATGTTGTGTGTGAGGCAGAAGGCCAAGTGTCTCTGGATGCTGTCCATGCTGTGGCAGTGCTGCCTTCTGGTGGTTCGGAGGTATTTCTGCAGGGCGCGGGCCATGGAGGGGAAGATGGCCAGGGCCGCTTCCCGTACGTCCATCACATCCCCAGGGGATGCTTTCTGCTCCTCCTGCTGCATCCGCCTCACATGCATGAAGGCCTCCTCCACAGCCACCACCAGCCTAACGTTACAACAATGTACAGAAAACATTCAGTATACTGTACACTCATCTGTTCTTGCATCCTACAAGTTATAAAAACACACAGGCCAACATTTAGCCCTCAATTATTATGTCCATCTATCGAAACCCTCATCTATATTTTAATCCTTACATTAAGCAGCATACTTATGTATCTTTCATCCATCTTTCTCTCTTTTCCTTTCACACCACCTTTTTGTTTTTAAGTCACTCAGTCCCCCCCTCCCCCTCCCCCTCCCCCTCCCTCCCCCCCCTCCCCCTCTCCTCCTCTCCCCCCCCTCTCCTCTCCTCCCCACCCTCCCCTCTCCTCCCCCTCTCCTCTCCTCCTCCTCCTCCCCCTCTCCTCCTCCTCCCCCCCTCCCCCCTCTCCTCTCCTCCTCCTCCCCTCTCCTCCTCCTCCCCCTCTCCCCTCTCTTTCACCTGGCTCTGCGTTTGCGGACCCGTCGGTCATGGTCGGCCTCTTCGTAGTATAGTTCGTTGTGAGTGGCGTCTCTGCGCCTGGCTGCTGCCGAGATCATGGCCCGTTGCTGACCCCCACCTGCGATCCCCCCGATCCCCCTGCTGGCCCCGCAGGGTTCACTGGGCCTACAAACAGGAAGCACAGAGGCATGATGGGAAGATCACTGTGTGGCTCAGTCAGCATATTGACAGTAACCCGGGAAAACACAGATCTTAGTGCGGATTCTGTGTAACATCTAAATATCTCATTAGGCAGTTTCACAATTCAGATCCTTTCACTGTGAGAGTGATTAAATATTTAGCCTGGTAGTCAGACCCGATTATGGTTTAGACAACTGCCAAATGACAACAGAGTTGGCTAAAGTAGAAACTAACACATCTGGCTACCAGGTAGTAAATATTCATATAATTAAAAAAACAAGAACGATCTCCAAACACAATAATACCAGTTGATCATAGAATTAATTTCTCTCTCTCTATGATGAATACCAATAACTAACCCAGAAGTAGCAAAAGCATAAATTAGGGTTCCTGTGGGATATGAATATGGAGGAGTGGAATCTGGTCCATATTTATGAGGGATATGTGTGTATGAGGGTTCAGTACAGTAACCCCGGCAGATACAGGCCAAGAGAGATGAATCATTAACACCAAGGTGTGTGAGTGTGTATATATGTGTGTGTGTGTGTGTGTGTGTGTGTGTGTGTGTGTGTGGCTGAACGAAGCACAGGCTTGGTAGCACAGCCTTCTTCCGATTGAGAAATAAATGTTTTATGAAATTCCATTGCAATCCTATTTTTTCTAAATCCCCCAACATAAATACGGTTGAGTTCCATTAGAGCAGATCTGGGCTGGTTAAAAACACTAGAAACCTAAAGACCCACTCTGCTAGCCTACAGAAACACTGCTGACTTAACTGGAGAACACACTGAGAAAAGGAGGACGAAATACGGACAGACAGAGAGATGAGAGAGAGTGAACGTGAGAACGAGGGGTAGAGAGAGAGAAAGGGGAGAGAGAGAGACAGAGAGAGAGAAACAGAGACAAAGAGATAGCATGGGAATGTGCAGAAGGAGCTAGTGTGATGAATTATTAAAAGGCTGAAATGCAAATGTCTTTGAGGACAATGTACCAGCATACTCCTCTATCAAACTCTGCTACAAAGAACATAGAGAAGAACCATAAAAGCTGTCTCACACTGAGCTGGGAAGTTGGTGCCTGTGTGCATGTGTGTGTGTGTAAAGCATATCACGGGAATGAAAGTGGTGGTTAGATTGGTGTGTATCTGTGTGTGCATGCTTAGAAGCAGTGTAAACATTGGGGGTGGGGGAAGGGAAGTGAGGCGTGAGGTTAGTAGTGTACACTAGTGAAAAGTGAGAGGGCACACAGAGATCTTTACTTACTGTCATTGTCCAAAAGGTAAGCTCTCACTTTAGCTTTAAACGCTGCTTAGGGTGGCATGGGAGAGTAGATGAAGAGAGAGCGTCACAACGAAGCAACAAATACGGTAGACAGAGAGCTGAGAGAATGGAGAGACAAAGAATGAAAGACAGACAGTGCTGCACATGAAGATGCAGTTACAAAGAGGAAACGAGAGATGATTGGAGGTCAGACGACACAGGGACACAAACCAAATGTAAGCATTGAGGAACCATAGAAAAACCGTAGGTGTACTAACCGTCCACGGTGTAGACCTTGAGGCCGGCCAGGTGCTTGGCGGCACGGTGCTTGGAGGCGGAGAGAAGGGCAGGGTTATGAGAGGGAAGTCCCTGTAGTAGAACTCCAGCAGAGACAGAGCTGCCACCTGAATACTGACACACAGAGAGAGAGAGAGAGACAGAGAGAGACAGAGACAGACAGAGAGAGAGACAGAGGTCATGATCAGATGAGCTCCTGCATTTTTCAGCATGTTCTTTAAAAAAAGATATGTTTAGAGTTAGATATACTTAGATTTTTTGTCAGGAACATATACAGGATGCTACCCTCTACAACATAACCTTCACTATGTCACCAGAACATATACAGGATGCTACCCTCTACAACATGACCTTCACTATGTCACCAGGACATATACAGGATGCTACCCTCTACAACATGACCTTCACTATGTCACCAGGACATATACAGGATGCTACCCTCTACAACATAACCTTCACTATGTCACCAGAACATATACAGGATGCTACCCTCTACAACATGACCTTCACTATGTCACCAGAACATATACAGGATGCTACCCTCTACAACATGACCTTCACTATGTCACCAGGACATATACAGGATGCTACCCTCTACAACATAACCTTCACTATGTCACCAGAACATATACAGGATGCTACCCTCTACAACATAACCTTCACTATGTCACCAGAACATATACAGGATGCTACCCTCTACAACATAACCTTCACTATGTCACCAGAACATATACAGGATGCTACCCTCTACAACATGACCTTCACTATGTCACCAGGACATATACAGGATGCTACCCTCTACAACATAACCTTCACTATGTCACCAGAACATATACAGGATGCTACCCTCTACAACATAACCTTCACTATGTCACCAGAACATATACAGGATGCTACCCTCTACAACATAACATATACAGGATGCTACCCTCTACAACATAACCTTCACTCCAAATCAAAAACTCAAAACCTACAACCTGATTTTGGACGGAATTACAGAGTCACTTGGAAGGCTTACAGCTACCAAAGATTATTATTCCAACGCTATACAGCAAATGCTCTGGAAAACAAACAGAAACCTGAAAACACCATCCAACCTGGAACTGAGTGAGTAATGTTTAGTCTGAAGCTATATTTTATTTCCAAAAGCCAAGAAGAAAAATACATGACATTACTTTATAAAGACTGAATGCTAAATGAATGCTGCCAAGCTTGATACAACTTCAATTAGCACTGACGTGTCAAGTGAGAGGTGTCAAAGCCCTTTAGCCCAACAATGGCAGGAGAGTCACACAGTCTACTCCAACCAAATGGAGAGGCCTTAGAAGCTGCCTCCCGCTGTTCAGAGGCAATTAAAATACAGTACCTGTGTATGTAAAGAATGATAAGGCAAGAAAAGACAACAAAATGAAGCCACTTACGGAAAATCAAGTGACACTTTTTGCTGACTATTATAAAAATGGGAACATCAGCAACCTCATCTTCCACAGAGACCATCCCCTGGCATGGCACAGTGCTACATTAGCTCACTACCTCTCTGTTAAGGGGTGGGGGGTGGGAGGGGGTGTTAACGAGGGGTGGAAACTCAGGATACAAGACAATGAGGACTCAGAGTCAGCTAATATACATCTCTATAAGTCTGGAACAGTATTTGTACAGGGTAACCCCAAATAGTTTCAGCTATACTTTCACCTAATCAAAGAATTAGCCCAGTAGGAGAAGCTCTCCCTTGAGAAAGATACCCCCACCCCAAACGGGTCAGACCAGACCTCTTCATTATATAACCCCACAGACGAGCAACCCCAAGCGGAAAGTCAACCACCCAGCACAGAGTACTACCCCCTCATTGAAATGAAGGATACATTTACCCAGCTGGAGGTAAGGCGGGTGGAGCTGGAACAGCAGGTGATTACACTCCAGTCAGCACAGACCCCAGACAACAGTCCAGCACAACAACATCCCCTTAACCAGACAAGGAGAGCTGGAGGTGGAGAGAGACGTATCTGCACTCAGGACTGTGGTGAGACAACTTCAACAAAATAAAAAGCAAGAGCAGGAGACGAAAAGTGCACTAGAGGAGAGGATCAGACTGCTGGAGGAGAGGGTAAGGGGGATGGCGTGTGACAGAGAACAACCCACTAGAGAGGTGGCCACCCCCGCAGAGAAGCCAGCAGAACAGCCCACCTCAGCTCCCGCCAAAAGTCTCAACACCACAGCAGAACAGTCCACACCAGACGCTGACCATAGCGTCGACATCACAGCAGAACAGACAAATGAGGAACCCCAAGCCCAGGTGATCTCACCCCCTCTGGGCACCTCCCCGTCAGCCACCCTGATAGCCCTCCTGACAACCCCCCCACACCCACTGAGGACATACACAAGACACAGATTGTACTCCTTATGGACTCAAATGGGAAATATATATAAGAAAATAAACTTTTTCCCAAACACAGTGTGTCTAAACTCTGGTGTCCAAACACCCAGCACGCCCTAGACCTTCTGTCTGAGGACCAACTAGGTTCACCTAGCCACATAATAATAAACACAGGCACAAATTACCTGAGAACACAGCAGGAAAGGGTGGCCACAGCACTGAAGGGAGTGATTGAAAAAGTTTTCTACTTTCCCCGATGCACAAGTGGTTTTCTCCACCCTGCTACCATGAAAAGACTTCCACCCTGCTACCATACAGTGGGTAAACGCAAGTATTACCCGTGACTGTGCCTCAAAACCAAATGTTTTCCTGGCCCACCACTCCACCCTGGACTTGAACAGCCTTTATGACCAGGTCCACCTATACAAGGCAGCAGTGCCCACCTTCGCCTGGACTCTAAAGGACATCGCTCTCAAGCGCAGCCCCAACACTTCACACAGGAGCAACCGATCAGGACCTACATCCAGACCACAACACCACCAGCCACATACACACCCCCACTCCAACCAATCAACACCCCCCCCCAAGTCAACCATGCCCACACCCCATTTAGACCCTCTCAGATCAGATCTATGCCCCTCCTGCCCACCCCATGCACCCCACCCCTCAACATGGAAGTCACACAAACGCCCAGGCCATGAGCAGGCAAACAGGAACAACCCCCACTCTTACACTAGCACAAGCCAATGGCATGTCTGAGGCCAAACCACACAACATTGGACACGTCATGGAACACAAAGCTTTCACTATCTCATTCGAGAATATCCAAGGCCTGAGGTCATCGAGGAGACGGACCCTAAAAGAGCAGAAACCTGGAGACTTCATCAAAGAAATCAGAAATACAGACATTGTCATCCTACAAGAAACCTGGTATAGAGGAGACGGACCCACTGGTTGCCCTCTAGGTTACAGAGAGCTGGTAGTCCCATCCACCAAACTACCAGGTGTGAAACAGGGAAGGGACTCAGGGGGTATGCTAATTTGGTATAGAGCAGACCTAACTCACTTCATTAAATTAATCAAAACAGAAACATTTGACATTTGTCTAGAAATTCAAAAATAAATTATCTCAGAGAAAAATGTCCTGTGTGCTACTTATATCCCCCCCCCCACTAGATCCCCATACTTTAATGAAGACAGCTTCTCCATCCTAGAGGGGGAAATCAATCATTTCCAGGCCCAGGGACATGTACTAGTCTGTGGCGACCTAAATGCCAGAACCGGACAAGAACCTGACACACTCAGCACACAGGGGGGGACAAACACCTGCCTGGAGGTGACAGCATCCCCCCATATGCCCCCCTAGGCAATATCACAACATAAAACAAAAACATGTCACAACTCCTGCAGCTCTGTCGCACGCTGGGTACGTCCATAGACTCTAAACACTTCGGAGAAAATTGGAAACCACTAAACAAACAACAACAAAGAATGATCTATCCAAAATGGAGATGTATGGGTAAACTAGAGGTTGACCAATTATGATTTTCAACACCGATACCGATTATTGGAGGACCAAAAAAAGACGATGCCGATTAAATCGGCCAATTTTTATTTATTTGTAATAATGACAATTACAACAATACTGAATGAACACTTTTATTTTAACTGAATATATAATACATCAATTTACATTTTTTTTGCCTCAAATATATAATGAAACATGTTCAATTTGGTTTAAATAATGCAAAAACAAAGTGTTGAAGAAGAAAGCAAAAGTGCAATATGTGCCATGTAAAAAAGCTAACGTTTAAGTTCCTTGCTCAGAACATGAAAGCTGGTGGTTCCTTTTAACATGAGTCTTCAATATTCCTAGGTAAGAAGTTTTAGGTTGTAGTTATTATAGGACTATTTCTCTCTATACCATTTGTATTTCATATACCTTTGAATATTGGCACTTCAGTATTGCCAGTGAAACAGTATAGCTTCCGTCCCTCTCCTCACCCCTACCTGGGCTACCAGGAACACATAGACAACAGCCACCCTCGAAGCATCGTTACACATCGCTCCACAAAAGCCGCAGCCCTTGCAGAGCAAGGGGAACAACTACTCCAAGTCTCAGTGTGTGACGTTTGAAACGCTACTAGCGTGCACCCCGCTAACTAGCTAGCCATTTCACATCAGTTACACCAGCCTAATCTCGGGAGTTGATAGGCTTGAAGTCATAAACAGCTCAATGCTTGAAGCATTGCGAAGAGCTGCTGGCAAACGCACGAAAGTGCTGTCTGAATGAATGCTTACGAGCCTGCTGCTGCCTACCACCGCTCAGTCAGACTGCTCAAATATCAAATCATAGACTTAATTATAACATAATAACACACAGAAATACGAGCCTTAGGTCATTAATATGGTCAAATCTGGAAACAATCATTTCGAAAATAAAACGTTTATTATTTCAGTGAAATACGGAACCGTTCCATTTTTATCTAATGGGTGGTATCCATAAGTCTAAATATTGCTGTTACATTGCACAACCTTCAATGTTATGTCATAATTACGTACAATTCTGGCAAATTAGTTCGCAACTAGCCAGGCGGCCCAAACTGTTGCATATACCATGACACTGCGTGCAATGAACACAAGAGAATTGACACAATTTCCCTAGTTTAAGATTGCCTGCTAACATACATTTATTTTAACTAAATATGCAGGTTTAAATATATATACTTCTGTGTATTGATTTTAAGAAAGGCATTGATGTTTATGGTTAGGTACATTCGTGCAACGATTATGCTTTTCCCGCAAATGCGCTTTTGTTAAATCATCCCCCGTTTGGCTGTCTTTGTTAGGAAGAAATAGTCTTCACAGTGAGCAGTGAGCCAGGCGGCCCAAACTGCTGCACATACCCTGACTTTGTTGCACAGAACGCAAGAGAAGTGACACAATTCCCCTAGTTAAAAGAAATTCATGTTAGCAGGCAATATTAACTACATATGCAGGTTCAAAAATATATACTTGTGTATTGATTTTAAGAAACACTTTTTTCACGAATGCGCTTTTTAAATCACTCGTTTGGCGAAGTAGGCTATGATTCAATGATAAATCAACAGGCATCACATCGATTATATGCAACACAGGAAAAGCTAGATAAACTAGGAATATCATCAACCATTTGTGGTTAACTAGTGACTATGTTAAGATTGATTTTATTTTATTTATAAAGATACGTTTAATGCTAGCTAGCACCTTACCTTGGCTCCTTGCTGCACTCGCATAACAGGTAGTCAGCCTGCCACACAGTCTCCTCGTGAAGTGCAATGTAATCGGCCATGATCGGTGTCCAAAAATGCAGATTACAGATTAACAATGGTCATTACGGCCAAACAGTTCTATTTTTGTTTCATCAGACCAGAGGACATTTCTCCAAAAAGTACGATCTTTGTCCCCATGTGCAGTTTCAAACCATTGTCTAGCTTTTTTAATGGCGGTTTTGGAGCAGTTGCTTCTTCCTTGCTGAGCGGCCTCTCAGGTTATGTCATTATAGGACTCGTTTTACTATGGATATAGATACTTTTGTACCTGTTTCCTCCAGCATCTTCACAAGGTCCTTTGCTGTTTTTCTGGGATTGATTTGCACTTTTCGCACCAAAGTACGTTCACCTCTAGGAGACAGAACGCGTCTCCTTCCTGAGAGCTGTGACGGCTGCGTGGTCCCATGGTGTTTATACTTGCGTACTATTGTTTGTACAGAATGTGGTCCATTCAGGCATTTGGAAATTGCTGAAAAGGATGAACCAGACTTGTGGAGTTCTACAATTTTTTAAAATCTGAGGTCTTAGCTGATTTATTTTGATTTCCCCATGATGTCAAGCAAAGAGGCACAGAGTTTGAAGGTTGGCCTTGAAATACATCTACAGGTACACCTCCAATTGACTCAAATGATGTCAATTAGCCCATCAGAAGCTTGTGAAGCCATGACATGTTCTGGAATTTTCCAAGCGGTTTAAAGGCCCAGTCAACTTAGTGTATGTAAACTTCTGACCCACTGGAATTGTGATAAGGTGAATTCTAAGTGGAATAATCTGTCTGTAAACAATTGTTGGAAAAATGACTTGTGTCATGCACAAAGTAGATGTTCTAACCAACTTGCCAAAGCTATAGTTTGTTAACAAGAAATGTGTGGAGTGGTTGAAAAACTAGTTTTAATGACTCCAACCTAAGTGTATGTAAACTTCCGACTTCAACTGTATTTCCCTCAGATTACACAGAACCACAAAGAATTCGAAAACAAACCCGAATTTGATAAACTCCCATATCTACTGGGTGAAATACCACAGTGTGACATAACAGCAGCAAGATTTGTGACCTGTTGCCACAAGAAAAGGTCAACCAGTGTAAATTACAACCCATAATTATTTACAACACTGTATATTACTGTACAATACTGTACATAATGACATTTGTAATGTCTTTATTATTTTTGAACTTCTGTGAGTGTAATGTTTACTGTTCATTTGGAAATTGCTGAAAAGGATGAACCAGACTTGTGGAGTTCTACATTTTTTAAATTTTTATCTGAGGTCATTTGTATTGTTTATTATCTACTTCACTTGCTTTGGCAATGTTAACATACGTTTCCCATGCCAATAAAGCCCCTTGAAAGAGAGAGAGAGAAGAGAGGCATAAGAGGAGGGTAGAGAGAACAGATGGATTATAAGAAAAGGTCAGAAAAGAAGTAGATAGTCCATTACAGCATGCCTCATATCTACACTACTCCCCCAGACCAGACGACTGCAGACCAGGGCTATGTCATACAGTGCTCCCTACATTCGTTTCACATTTCCACAAACTTCAAAATGTTTCCTTTCAAATGCGATCATGAATATGCATATCCTTGCTTCACGTCCTGAGCTACGGGCAGTTAGATTTGGGTATGTGATTTTAGGAGATTTTTTTTTAAAAAGGGTCCGATCCTTAAGAGGTTTTAAGACTCCATAATGGTTCCTCTGTTGGTGCCACAAGTAAAAGTTGGAGTCATATAAAGCTTTGCTTCTTGCTCTGTAATGAGTAAAATCTTGATTTCAGTAACTTTCTTATATTAAATGTATGAACACTGTCAAATATAAATTTGAACAAAAAAGATATATATTTGGCAAAATGTTCTATATATTGTTGAACATAATATAATCTTTAGTGCATATCAAAGTTCCAGAGTGGGATCTCCGCTACGTTTAGAGTTATGATCCAATTTGTCAGCAATACCAACAGAGTGAATGGGAAAACAGATTCAAAATGGTGGCCCTTTCTTTTTGTTTTGCAGGATGTGCAATGATACAATTAAAAGTAGGGCTGTGATTGGTTACATTGCCTAATATGCCAATGTACACTACCGTTCAAAAGTTTGGGGTCACTTCGAAATGTCCTTGTTGTTGTCCATTAAAATAACATCAAATTGATCATAAATGCAGTGTAGACATTGTTAATGTTGTAAATGACTATTGTAGCTGGAAACGGCAGATTTTTAATGGAATATCTACATAGGTGTACAGAGGTCCATTATCAGCAACCATCACTCCTGTGTTCCAATGGCACGTTGTGTTAGTTAATCCAAGTTTATCATTTTAAATGGCTTGATCATTAGAAAACCCATTTGCAATTAAGTTAGCACAGCTGAAAAGTGTTGTTCTGATTAAAGAAGCAATAAAACCGGCCTTCTTTTGACTAGTTGAGTATCTGGAGCATCAGCATTTGTGGGTTCGATTACAGGCTCAAAATGGCTAGAAACAAAGAACTTGCTTCTGAAACTCTATTCTTGTTCTGAGAATTGAAGGCTATTCCATGTGAGAAATTGCCAAGAAACTGAAGATCTTGTGCAACACTGTGTACTACTCCCTTCACAGAACAGCGCAAACTGGCACTAATCAGAATAGAAAGAGGAGTGGGAGGCCCCGGTGAACAACTGAGCAAGAGGACAAGTACATTAGAGAGTGTCTAGTTTGAGAAACAGACACCTCACAAGTCCTCAACTGGCAGCTTTATTAAACAGCACCCACAAAACACCAGTCTCAACATCAACAGTGAAGAGGCGACTCCGGGATGCTGGCCTTCTAGGCAGTTGCAAAGAAAAAGCCATTTCTCAGACTGGCCAATAAAAATAAAAGATTAAGATGGGCAAAAGAACAGACACTGGACAGAGGAAATCTGCCTAGAAGGCCAGCATTCCGGAGTCGCCTCTTCACTGTTGATTTTAAAACTAGCAGAAATCCCACTCTAGAACGTTGATATGTCAGTAATAATAAAATATATTTTCAAGATTCATGTTGACATTATTCAATATATTATATATATATATATATTCAAAAATGTTTGAAATCAAAATACTACTTGTAATGTACAAGCCGTAAGGCTTCATATGACACCAACTATTGAATTGTGCACCTACAGATTAAACATTATGGAGACACATTTACATTTACATTTAAGTCATTTAGCAGACGCTCTTATCCAGAGCGACTTACAAATTGGTGCTTTCACCTTATGACATCCAGTGGAACAGCCACTTTACAATAGTGCATCTAGGTCTTTTAAGGGGGGGGGAGAAGGATTACTTTATCCTATCCTAGGTATTCCTTAAAGAGGTGGGGTTTCAGGTGTCTCCGGAAGGTGGTGATTGACTCCGCTGTCCTGGCGTCGTGAGGGAGTTTGTTCCACCATTGGGGGGCCAGAGCAGCGAACAGTTTTGACTGGGCTGAGCGGGAACTGTACTTCCTCAGTGGTAGGGAGGCGAGCAGGCCAGAGGTGGATGAACGCAGTGCCCTTGTTTGGGTGTAGGGCCTGATCAGAGCCTGGAGGTAGTGAGGTGCCGTTCCCCTCACAGCTCCGTAGGCAAGCACCATGGTCTTGTAGCGGATGCGAGCTTCAACTGGAAGCCAGTGGAGAGAGCGGAGGAGCGGGGTGACGTGAGAGAACTTGGGAAGGTTGAACACCAGACGGGCTGCGGCGTTCTGGATGAGTTGTAGGGGTTTAATGGCACAGGCAGGGAGCCCAGCCAACAGCGAGTTGCAGTAATCCAGACGAGACTGGGTAAGGCCTAAATGTCACAAATACTCCAACTTCAATCAATTCTCTCAATTACGCTTTAAGATACAAATTGCAAATATGTCAACAATCCATGGAGTGGGTTTTATTTTGGGTTGCACTGACAAGGCATTTATCATTTGTCCACTGCTGTTTATTCTGCGTATAGATTGAACAAATAATAAAAATGTAATCCTTCTATGGATTACATTTTGTGAAAATCCCAAAATCATGTTGTTGTTTTGTTTGGTGAGGAATCATCCAGCACAGCTCTGGGTAGAAGTTGTCCTAAGGCACAGATCTAGGATAAGTTTGTCTTCCACAAACCCTAACCGTTAAAGGGGAAAACACAAAGCTGACCTTAGATCAGTTACTAGAGAGAGAATTCATCATAATCAATCAAAACGGATCCCTTTTCTCAGGCCCCTGCCCCAATTCCCAGAACAGCCCCCCTGAGTGAAAGGACTGGAGCATTCTGGGTGATTTAGTAACTAAAATACTGCCACGCTTCCCCTTGGACATAAGTCTCCAATTACTCACAGTTCAACAGTGTCTAGTGTCTCACATACACACACACACACACACACACACACACACACACACACACACACACACACACGCACACACACACGGGTGGGGGGCATTCTGAAGGCATTCTTTAATAGTCTGATTATCTGTAGATGTTTCTGCTATCTTTCTGCTAGCTGATTGATCAGCTGACTGGCTTCTGCTAAGTAGCAATAGTGGACACAACAGGGTTACTCAGATCATCAGGGCCACAATAAGTACACTAGCCAGATCCCTGAGGCTCTACTGTTGTACACAGACAGAGTTCATATTGCTGGAAGATCAATGACTTTGCTACAGTCAGCTGCATCATTTTAGCAAGAGATTGTAGCAGCATGGATTTGCTTGATATGTTAAGATGCTTATGAAATGATTGAATTTCTCTACATCATATTTCAGTTGGTTTTGAGTGTGTGTATGTGTGGATGTGAGTGTGTTTGTATTACCTGAGCTGTCCCAGGTTGTAGTAGCGTGTCTCTCCGTCAGTGGAGCGTATAACACACAGGCTGTAGCAGGGCTGGAGCTGTCTGAGCTCCAGCAGAACAATGGCCAGGTAGTGGACAAACAGCAGAGAGTCCACCAGAGACACAGCAAACTGGACGATACCCTGGTAGTCCTCATCCTGGAAACACAGAGTTAACACACACACACACACGTTTGCAAGTTGCATGAAAAAGCTCATCCAGAGGTGGCCGGGGACTTTAATGCAGGGAAACTTAAATCCTTTTGACCTCATTTCTACCAGCATGTTACATGTGCAACCAGAGGTAAAAAAATAAATAACTCTAGACCACCTTAACTCCACACACAGAGATGCATACAAAGCTCTCCCTCACCCTCCATTTGACAAATCTGACCATAATTCTATCCTCCTGATTCCTGCTTACAAGCAAAAACTAAAGCAGGAAGTACCAGTGACTAGATCAACACGTAAGTGGTCAGATGACGCAGATGCTAAGGTACAGGACTGTTTTGCTAGCACAGACTGGAATATGTTCCGGGACTCCTCCGATGGCATTGAGGAGTACACCACATTGGTCACTGGCTTCATCAATAAGTGCATCGATTACATCGTCCCCACGGTGACCGTACATACATACCCCAACCAGAAGCCATGGATTACAGGCAACATCCGCACTGAGCTAAAGGGTAGAGCTGCCGCTCTCAAGGAGCGGGACTATAACCCGGAAGCTTATAAGAAATCCCGCTATGCCCTCAGACAAACCATCAAACAGGCAAAGCGTCAATACAGGACTAAGATTGAATCGTACTACTCCAGCTCTGACGCTCATCGGACGTGGCAAGGCTTGCAAATTATTACGGACAACAAAGGGAAGCACAGCCGTGAGCTGCCCAGTGACACGAGCCTACCAGACGAGCTAAATGACTTCTATGCTCGCTTGAAGGCAAGCAACACTGAAGCATGCATTTAAGCACCAGCTGTTCCGGACAACTGTGTGATTTTATTTGATTTATTTAACCTTTATTTAACTAGGCGTGTGATCACGCTCTCCATAGACGATATGAGTAAGACCTTTAAACAGGTTCACAAGGCCGCAGGGCCAGACAGATTACCAGGAAGGGAACTCTGAGCATGCGTTAACCAACTGGCATTGAGAGCATCCTGTCGGGCTGTATCACCGCCTGGTACGGCAACTGCACCGCCCACAACCGCAGGGCTCTCCAGGGGGTGGTGCGGGGGCAAACCACCTGCCCTCCAGGACACCTACAGTACCCGATGTCACAGGAGGCCAAAAAGTTCACCCAAGCCACTGCTTGACACCCCGCTACCATCCAGAAGGCGAGGTCAGTACAGGGGCCTCAAAGCTGGGACCGAGAGACAGAAGCTGTTTTTCAATCTCAAGGCCATCAGACTGTTAAACAGCCATCACTAAAACAGAGAGGCTGCTGCCTACATACAGATTTGAAATCATAGGTCACTTTAAAAAATGGATCTCTAGTCACTTTAATAATGCCACTTTAATAATGTTTACATATCTTGCATTACTCATCTACATTTACATTACATTTAAGTCATTTAGCAGACGCTCTTATCCAGAGCGACTTACAAATTGGTGCTTTCACCTTATGACATCCAGTGGAACAGCCACTTTACAATAGTGCATCTAGGTCTTTTAAGGGGGGAGGGGGAGAAGGATTACTTTATCCTATCCTAGGTATTCCTTAAAGAGGTGGGGTTTCAGGTGTCTCCGGAAGGTGGTGATTGACTCCGCTGTCCTGGCGTCGTGAGGGAGTTTGTTCCACCATTGGGGGGCCAGAGCAGCGCCAGAGCATCATCTCATATGTATATACTGAATTTTATACCATCTATTGCATCTTGCCAATGCCACTCGGTCATCCCTTATCCATATATGTACATATTCTTATTCCATCCCTTTAGATTGTGTGTATTAGGTAGTTGTGGAATTGTTAGATTACTTGTTAGATATTACTGCACTGTCGGAACTAGAAGCACAAGCATTTCGCTACACTCACATTAAAAACTTCTTAAGGCTGAGATCCCGCTAACGGGATCGACATGACAACAGCCAGTGAAACATGTCAAACGATGTATAGAATCAATCTTTAGGATGTTTTTAACATAAATCTTCAATAATGTTCCAACTGGAGAATTCCTTTGTCTGTAGAAACTCTCAAGTGAACGAGCGTCACGAGCTTGTGGCACTCTGCCAGACCACTGATTCAAAGGGCCCTTATGAGCCCCTCCTTTACAGTAGAAGCATCAAACAAGGTTCTGAAGACTGTTGACATTAATGGAAGCCTTAGGAAGTGCAACATGACCAATATCCCACTGTATCTTCAATAGGGAATGAGTTGAAAAACAACCAACCTCAGATTTCCCACTTCCTTATGAGTTCTGTTATATACTCACATACATCATTCAAATAGTTGTAGAAACTTCAGAGTGTTTTCTATCCAAATATACGAATAATATGCATATATTAGCAACTGGGACTGAGTAGCAGGCAGTTTACTCTGGGCACCTTATTCATCAAAGCTACTCAATACTGCCCCCAGCCATAAGAAGTTTTTAACATCTGCTAACCATGTGTATGTGACCAAATAAAATGGCATTTGAAGTGTCTTCACTGACATTTTCAACCTGTCCCTGACTGAGTCTGTAATACCAACATGTTTCAAGCAGACCACCCTAGTCCCTGTACCCAAGTACACAAAGGTAATCTGTCTAAATTACTACTGACCTGTAGCACTCACGTCTATAGCCATGATGTGCTTAGAAAGGTCATGGCTCACATCAATAACACTATCCCAGAAACCCTAGACCCACTCCAATTTGCATACCGCCCCAACAGATCCACAGATGACGCAATCTCTATTGCACTCCACACTGCCCTTTCCCACCTGGACAAAAGGAACACCTACGTAAGAATTCCGTTCATTGACTACAGCTCAGCGTTCAACACCATAGTGCCGTCAAAGCTCATCAATAAGCTAAGGACCCTGGGACTAAACACCTCCCTCTGCAACTGGATCATGGACTTCCTGAAGGGCCGCCCCCAAGTGGTAAGGGTAGGTAACAACATCTGCCACGCTGATTCTCAACACAGGGGCCCCTCAGGTGTGCATGCACAGTCCCCTCCTGTACTCCCTGTTCACCCAGGACTGAATGGCCAGGCACAATTCCAACACCATCATTAAGTTTGTAGACGACAACAGTGGTAGGCCTGATCACCGACAACGATGAGACAGCCTATACGGAGGTCGTCAGAGACCTGGAAGTGTGGTGCCAGGACAAGAACCTGTCCCTCAACGTGATCAAGACAAAGGAGATGATTGTGGACTAATGAACTATCATGGTCCAAACATACCAAGACAGTCATGAAGAGGGCACAACAATGCATATTCCCCCTCAGGAGACTGAAAAGATTTGGCATGGGTCTTCAGATTCTCAAAAGTTGTACCATCGAGAGCATGGTTCAACTGGTTGCATCACCGCCTGGTATGGCAACTGCTTGGCCTCTGACCGCAAGGCACTACAGAGGGTAGTGCGAACGGCCCAGTACATCACTGGGGCTAAGCTACCTGCCAACCAGGACCTCTATACCAGGAGGTGTCAGAGGCCCTAAAAATTGCCAAAGACTCCAGCCATCCTAGTCATAGACCGTTCTCTCTGCTACTGCACGGCAAGCGGTACCGGAGGACCAAGTCTAGGTCCAAAAGGTTAATTAACAGCTTCTACCCCCATGCTATAAGACTCCTGAACAGCTAATCAAATGGCTACCTGGACTATTTGCATTGACCCCCCCCCCCCATTTTTACGCTGCTGCTACTCTCTGTTTATTGTCTATGCACAGTCACTTTACCTTTACCTACATGTACATATTACTTCAATTACCTCAACTACCTGGTGCCCCCACACATAGACTCTGTACCGACATCCCCTGTATATAGCTTCGCTACCATTATTTGATTGTTGCTCTTTAACTATTTGTTATTTTTCTATTTTCTTCTTCTTATTGTTTTTATTTTATTTTTTACTTCAGTTTATTTTAGTAAATACATTAACACTTATTTTTCTTTAAACTGCATTGTTGGTTAAGGGCTTGTAAGTAAGCATTTCACTGTACGTCTACACCTGTTGTATTTGGTGCATGTGACAAATACAATTTGATTTACACACACGCACGTTTATGAAACATACACACCTGTGAGTCGAGGATGCGGACCCCATAGAACAGCCAGTAGGAGATTGTGAGCAGCAGTGTGAGCATGGCCAGGAGGGCTCGGTACACACACACCCTGGGCAGGCTGGCACGGGCCTGGCGCAGGAAGATCGCCCACACAGCTAGCAGAAGGATGAGAAGTTTACAGGACACAGAGAGGAAGAGGCCCTCGCAGGCTGAGCCACAGGCCTGCAGCCTGGCCGGCCACAGCACCGCCGGGAGGACCAGGAAGGCCAGGGGGGTGGCCAGGACCAGTAGCCCCACACAGAGGCCCAGAGCTAGGGGAGCGTAACGCCGACAGCCCTGCCCCAGGCCGTCCCCTGACCTCTTCCCCAGACCAACCACCTCCTCCTGGGATAGACTAAGCTCTGAGGTGCCAGTCACCGCCGTGGTGGTTTCCCCCCAGTTATCATCCTAAAAGAGAGAGGGGAGGGAGATGGAGGGAGAGGACAGAGAGAAGAGATTAAAACGTAGCATATGGTTGATAGCACAGACACCTCCAGAGAAGAGAGGTGGAGGAAGAGTGAGAGAGGAAGAGTGAAAACAGAAGATTGAAAAGGAAAGGAAGTCTCTGTGGAGGGATGTGAGAGACAAACCAAAGTAACAAATACACACTAGTAGATAGATACACATAAATGCTGGTTTTATTCCATTCTCTGTCTCTGCTACACGCAAAGACAGACAGACTAGAGATACACTGACTAAATCCCTTGAGGTTTACCGCAAACATCCCATCCGTCATTCTATTTAAAGAAGCCTTCGGTTTTCCTGGGGTTCTGTGTTATTGTGACAGGCTTTCAGCTCCCCACTGATCCACATAGAGGAAGACAGTACACATTCAGACTGCTCATCATGACCAGGTAGGGATGACACACACACACACACACAATAAGGCTGATGTTATGCAGGTCTAGCATTGCAAATTAAGAGTCAAATCTCCTCTTCCTGCTCAGGATGGAGATTAAACATAAATGTGCCATAAGAGGAAGGAGCACAGCGAGAGACTGATTAAAGACCTGTCTGCCGAAGAGAGCATCTCTCTTACTGCCAGTTATTCAGCTATTTATTATCTTGCTCTCTCCATCTCCCTGGTAAGCAGCTGGGAACAGTGTGTGTGTGTGTATTCCATGAGAAGTAGATTGGAATACTGTAGCCACCTTCTTCTGTCAGATCACATACACTTACCCACATGACACCCCTAAAACGTTATCCCTTTGCCAGATGGACACGCCACCTGATGTGCCATTCGAAAATTACACTGAAAGAGACCGGGACAGAAAGAGGTAAGGAAGAGGAAATCCTCAGTGTGATTGCTGAGTAACAGCCACTTAATAACCCTCTGTGGTTCACTGTTTTTGCCTATACACCATCATCCCCTTCCTTTAAATTCAACTGTGCCAAACAGGAGATGAGTGGGGGGGTGAACAAGAGGGGGTGAGAAAGACACAAAATGTTAGAAAAAGAGAGAGAAGAGGAGAACGATGGAGAGAGCGACAGAGAATGGAGATAAACATGAACCTGGTGACCCCTATTTGAGAGAGTGATGGGTCAGCTCTTTTAAAATAATCTGTACGCTAGAACTGCCAAGACGGCCAATCCGACCATTTTCTATTTTGTAATTTCAATAACTTAATTTCACTAAAAACCTTGAACCCACCTGTCCCTGACTTTTCCTAAATGTGTGTATTTTAAAGTTGATCAGTACTTTCAGACAAATATAACAAAAAAAGACAAAAACTTTCAGCATTTTATCCTCAAAGCACCATGATGGTCATTTGACCATATGCATATTTAACAGGAGAATAGCTGGGCCTTGAGGAGCACCAATAGCCACCAGTCTAATAAATCCATTCAACTAGAAAAGTCAGGTCTAGTTGGACCCCTTTTTGGTTGTGTTTATGGTAACATTAGTATACCAAAATGTACATATTTGAAAGAACATACACATTTTCATTTGTTCATGTTACTGTGCAGACTTTACGTAAAAAAAAAAAAAAAAACTGAATTTAAAGTGGAAAATCTATTTCATTGGTGGAGTGCCTTTGTTACAACTATGAAACAAAATAATGTGCATTGTAACACAGTAAAATATCATTTTTTATAAACGACAAAACAAATAAATACCCAAACTGCCAGACACCCGGTCAATGAAGAATATATCAGTAGTCTAAACATCAGTGTAGGCGCCAAGCAGTGCTTGTGAATAGTGAAAATCAGCACAAACGCAATAATTGCATTATAATGAATATAAGGGTTGATATGACATCTGTTAAAAAGTCTATTATTGTCAGTTATTGGACCACATTATCTGTGGCCTCACTCATATTTACAGTATGGTGTGAGTCTTCAAGCAACAGTTGGATCTCATGTAGCTGTTATCCCTTGTCCTAACAGTCACCACAAGTCTTTGTCACTTTCACTTGATTGGAACAATTCGCTTGCCGCTTGTAACCGGTGTCGTGGGTTCTGTTGCGAGCGCATCTGCCCACCTTACAGTTTTTCCTCCATGGGAGCTCTGCGCAATTTGGCTTGCGCAATGGCTCACGTGGAATCTTTTCTGCTGCCTTGGCCCTCACTCACGTAGCCCGTGTGCCAGACTCATGATGAAAGGCCACAGAGGGTCCTCATGAATGGGGTCCTCTCTGATGAACTGACCCTGAACACAAGGGTGTGTCCTTTCACCATTGTGGTTCTCCATCTACACTAATGAGATGAAGATCCAAGGAAACAATGTGAGCCTTTTCAAGTACACGGACGACATAGCTCTGTTGGGACTCTGATGCTAATGTCATTTTAAACAGACCAACAACCTCCAAGAAGGATGCCGGTCAAGTGCCCTCCACATCAATGTGAGAAAGAAACTAAGGAGCTGATCATCAATGGCAACAACTTGCCAATGTCCCAGCTACTATCTCTGAACGACCAATCAGTGGAGGTGGTTGAGCATTTCAAATACCTAGGGACACAAATGTATAACATGCTCAGTTTCACAGAGAATGCAGACTGTATTTTTTTTTTTAAAGCACCTGTTTTTAATCAGTCAATTGAAGGGGTTTGTGGTCAGTAAGGATGTTCTGGAGAGGGTGTACAGAAGCTTGGTGGAGAGCATCCTCACGTTCAATATGACAGTCTGGTATGGTAGTCTGAGCGTGGGGAGCAAAAGGAAAAACTGACCAAAATAGTAAACACAGGCAGCAAAGTAATTGGTCGACCACAGGCACAGTTGACCAGTCTGTTCCACAAGGCAACCATAAAGAAGACACTGGCTGTCGTTAGCGACCCCTCCCACCCTCTAAACCCTCAGTTTGAGAGGCTTCCCTCTGGTCGGCGCTTCAGAATGCCATGGCCAAGAAGAACGTGTTCAAACATTCATTTGTTCCTTGTGCTGTTGGACTACTAAATGCAATGTAAATTGTATCAGTATATTATATATTTATCTATTCAGTGCAGTTGGGACAGCGGTCATTTGTGAGTAAATGTAGCAATGTCCTCTATGTTTTTCGTGTATGCATTATGATGGACTAGTATGTGATCCTTTCAATGGAAGGTGACGCCAAAGGAAAACGTCTGTTCTGGATGGACAATGAAGTTTCATTCTATTCGACTCCCTCCTGCTCATGGATGTTGTTCATGCACTGATTGAACAACACGTGTGCGTTTATAGCAGCCAAGTCAAGTATGTTGTAGCGGCGAGTTCATCCTTTCACCAAGTACACTCATGCCATCTGATCCAAAACATTATCCGACACTCGCTCACTTGCTGCCTGATATGGATCCATTCCCAGATATGGAAAGCCAATCAGCATGAATCAGAATAATAATCGTCATAGATGTCACAATCCACTCTTCCCCGCCATCTGAGTCGTTTTCATCTTGTAGAAACTCTAACACAGCATGCACATCCATTCGTCTTGGTCTTGCCATTGTAAATTACACACACTCTCACTGTGTAGCCTACTCCAAGTAGGCCTAGAATAGACTAATCAGACTGCTTGGATTTGGTGGACTGATATAGGGTACACTGTTTTGAGATTATACACTGGTGTTAAAATGGCACCGGACAAGAAGGCAGACATTTCATATGTCCCCAACCGATTTGTTTTTTGTTTGTTTATTTGCAACTTATATTTGTTACTAATTATTTGTACATAATTTTGCCGCTACCGTCTCTTATGACTGAAAATAACTTCTGGACATCAGGACTGCAATTACTCACCGCAGACTGGCAGATTCCTTTAACGAGTCTGACGAGCACGATGCGAGTGATATACTGCTTTCTCTGGAATAGGCCCAGATCCCTGTGATCTGCGTGAAGAGAAGGCGGATAAAAATGGGCCGGAGGGCAGGCCCCATTTTGAGAATTCGTAGGCGATCGAATAAACCCCCACTTCCTTCCATTCTGCTAGCAAACGTGCAATCTTTGGACAATGAAATAGATGACCTACGTGGAGGATTAAAACTACCAACGGGACATTCAAAACTGTAATATCTTATGCTTCACGGAGTTGTGGCTGAACGATGACATTATCAACGTATAGCTTGGCTGGTTATACGTTGCACCGGCAAGATAGAACAGCGGCGTCTGTTAAGACAAGGAGCGGCGGACTATGTATTTTTGTAAATAACAGCTGGTGCACGATATCTAAGGATGTCTCGAGCTATTGCTCGCCTGAGGTAGAGTATCTCATGATAAACTGTAGACCACACTACCTACCTCGAGATTTTTCATCTGTATTTTTCGTAGCTGTTTACATACTACCACAGTCAGAATGAGAATTTGAATGAGAATTGAATGAGCTGTATTCTGCCATAAGCAAACAAGAAAATGCTCACCCAGAGGCGGCGCTCCTAGTAGCTAGGGACCTTAATGCAGGGAAACTTAAATCCATTTGACCAAATTTCTATCAACTTGTTAAATGTGCAACCAGAGGAATTTTTTAAAAATTAAAATAAACTCTAGACCAGCTTTACTCCACACACAGAGATGCGTAAAAAGCTCTCCCTCGCCCTCAATTTAGCAAATCTGACCATAATTATATCCTCCTGATTCCTGCTTACAAGCAAAAAATTAAAGCAGGAAGCACCAGTGACTAGATCAATAAAAAAGTGGTCAGATGAAGCAGATGCTAACCTACAGGACTGTTTTGCTAGCACAGACTGGAATATGTTCCGGGATTCCTCCGATGGCATTGAGGAGTACACCACATCAGTCATTGGCTTCAACAATAAGTGCATCGATGACGTAGTCCCCACAGTGACCGCACATACATATCCCAACCAGAAGCCATGGATTACAGGCAACATCCGCACTGAGCTAAAGGGTAGAGCTGCTGCTTTCAAGGAGTGGGACTCTAACCCGGAAGCTTATAAGAAATCTCGCTTTGCCCTCCGACGAACCATCAAACAGGCAAAGCGTCAATACAGGACTACGGTCAATTCGTACTACACCGGCTCTGACACTCGTTGAATGTGGCAAGGCTTGCAAACCATTATAGACTACAAAGGGAAGCACAGCCGAGAGCTGTCCATTGACACGTGCCTACCAGACGAGCTAAATTACTTTATGCTCACTTGGAGGCAAATAACACTGAAACATGCATGAGAGCACCAGCTGTTCCGGAAGACTGTGTGATCACTCTCTCAGCAGCTGATGTGAGTAAGACCATCAAACAGGTCAACATTCACAAGGCCACAGGGACAGACGGATTACCAGGACGTGTACTGCAAGCATACACTGACCAACTGGCAAATGTCTTCACTGACATTTTCAACCTCTCACTGTTCGAGTCTGTAATACCAACATGTTTTAAGCAGACCACCGTAGTGCCTGTGCACAAGAACCCGAAGGTAACCTGACTAAATGACGACCGACCCATAGCACTCACACCTGTAGCCATGAAGTGCTTTGAAAGGCTGGTCAAGGCTCACATCATCAACATTATCCCAGAAACCCTAGACCCACTCCAATTTGAATACTACCCCAATAGATCCACAGATGATATAATCTATATTGCACTCCACACTGCCCTTTCCCACCTGGACAAAAGGAACACCTATGTGAGAATGCTATTCATTGACTACAGCTCAGGATTCAACACCATAATGCCCTCAAAGCTCATCAATAAGCTAAGGACCCTGGGACTAAACACCTCCCTCTGCAACTGGATCCTGGACTTCCTGACCGGCCGCCCCCCAGGGAGGTAAGGGCAGGTACAGTTGAAGTCGGAAGTTTATAGAAAAGTTTGTCAGCTCGCTTCTCTCTCTTTACATTTGAGGTTCTGGGTGTTTGTGACCATTAACAACTCTCTCTTCTCTTGTGTGTGTTTGTACAGTTGAAGTTTTTCAACCACTCCACAAATATCTTGATAACAAACTATAGTTTGTTAACAAGTCGGGTAGGACATCTTTGTGCATGACAAGTAATTTTTCCAACAACTGTTTACAGACAGATTATTTCACTGTATCACAATTCCAGCGGGTCAGAAGTTTACATACACTAAGTTGACTGTGCCTTTAAACAGCTTGGAATATTCCAGAAAATGATGTCAAGGCTTCAGAAGCTTCTGATAGGCGAACTGACATCATTTGAGTCAATTGGAGGTGTACCTATGGATGTATTTCAAGGCCAACCTTCAAACTCAGTACCTCTGATTGACATCATCGGGAAATCAAAAGAAATCATCCAAGACCTCAGAAATTTTAGACCTCCATTAATCCTTGGGAGCAATTTCCAAATGCCTGAAGGTACCATGTTCATCTGTACAAATAATAGTACGCAAGTATAAACACCATGGGACCACGCAGCCGTCATACCGCTCAGGAAGGAGATGCGTTCTGTCTCCTAGAGATGAACGTACTTTGGTGCGAAAAGTGCAAATCAATACCAGAACAACAGCAAAGGACCTTGTGTAGATGCTGGAGGAAACAGGTACAAAAGTATCTATATCCACAGTAAAACGAGTCCTATATCAACAAAACCTGACAGGCCACTCAGCAAGGAAGAAGCCACTGCTCCAAAACCACCATAAAAACCCAGACTACAGTTTGCAACTGCACATAGGGACAAATATGGTACTTTTTGGAGAAATGTCCTCTGGTCTGATGAAACAAAAATAGAGCTGTTTGGCCATAATGACCATTGTTATGTTTGGAGGAAAAAGGGGGAGACTTGCAAGCTGAAGAACACCATCCCAACCGTGAAGCACAGGGGTGGCAGCATCATGTTGTGGGGGTGCTTTGCTGCAGGAGGGATAGGTGCACTTCACAAAATAGATGGCATCATTAGGCAGGAAAAGTATGTGGATATATTGAAGCAACATCTCAAGACATCAGTCAGGAAGTTAAAGCTTTAGAGTCCATAGAATAGGCAAGGCCTATTCTATGCAAGGGATATTATTGTATGTTTTGATGAATTTAAGCAAAAGGAAATTACGAAGAACATGGGGAGAGAACTCAGAAACACCGATTTTGGAATGAATGATCACTTCCCCACCGAGATCAATGAAAGGAGAAAAAAACTCTATCCCATCATGGAAAAGCGTTGCCTGAATCAACGAGTCTCCATGGTGATGGATAAACTTTATATCAACGGGCAATTGTTTCAGGACTCTAGAGTAACTCCCTGGTTATTTTAATTTAATGTTTAAAACTGAGTTTGTGTGTTGTAGTGGATCATGACAACTTCAACTATAACGAATACATTAATACATGCTATATTGATCTCTACTTGATAAGGAAAGGGTTGCATATAGCTCAGGTTAACGTATGTTGCCTTCCTAACAAAATGCATGAGGTTTTTAACTTGGTCAACATAAATAATATTCATATTTTGGCTTTGACCGAAACTCATTTAGATGCATCTGTAAATGATGGGCAAATTAACATTCAAGGATATAGTCTACTGAGAAGAGACAGGAATAGGAATGGTTGGGGTGTTGCACTGTATCTTCAGAATCATATACCTTTTAAGAGGAGGGATGACCTTAATGTAGGTCAAATAGAGGCACTATGGGCTCAGGTACATCTGCCTCACCAGGCAGCCATATTGGTAGGATGTGTGTATAGACCTCCTAGCTCTAAGGTGTCCTATCTGGATGACTTAAGCACTGGGTTTGACCAGGCCACAGACAGCAACAAAGATGTATTTATCTTGGGTGATTTTAATATAAATTGGAAGGATCACAATAATTTGAATAGAACAAAATTGATGAGATATGCTAAGAACTGTGGTTTGAAACAAATGGTTAATGATACTACTAGATCTTCAATTAAGTTGGGTCATCGTTCAGACACATGCATTGATCTGATTTTATGTAATATATACCATTGCAATGTTTTAAAGCCAGATCAATGCCAGTGGGCTGGACAGACCATAATATGGTGACCATAACCATGAACACCAAGGTTCCAAAGACACCCCCTAGGATTGTGGTCAAAATACATGTTAAAACATTTAATCATGAGTCATTTCTAAATGATTTGGCTGTTGTACCCTGGGAGCTGATTTATCTAGAGGATGATTTAAATCACGCTACAGAATGTTTTATTGATTTGCTCATGGAGGTAATGGACCATCATGCCCCTATAAGAAAGAGTACAGTTGGTGCCCGTCCATCTCCATGGATTGATGATGAACTGGGTGAGGCTTTTTCTCAAAGAAATATGGCAAAAGTCTTAGCAGCCAAGTCAAAATTAGAAATTTTACAACAATGCTTTTATTAATTGTAAAAATGATTCTAAAAAAGGTATGGAACACAGTTAAGGGCTTACTTGGTACATCCATCTCATCATGCCCATCTAGTGTGGAGGTTGACGGGAGAATAATAACAAAACCAGTTGATGTTGCCAATCGTTTTGCAGATTTTTTAAAACAGAAAATTAAATTACTGAGCAACAATGTAGACATACATTCTTCCAAACAAGCTATTGTCCAATGTATTGACGATCATATTATGAGCAATAAGATCTGCTCTTTTAGTCTGCAAACGGTGTCAGTGGAGGAGGTGTGAAACCTATTGAAGTCATTACCTGATGCTAAATCTACAGGTTATGGTCTTATGGACAATTTCTTTGCTTCGCTGTGCTGCTCCCCAAATTGCAGTTCCACTGAGATACATATTTAATTGGTCACTGGAAAAGGGGATGTTTGCAAATGTATGGAAGCATGCGAAACTGTGTCCTATTCCGAAAGACAGCAAAGAACCCATTACTCCTGCCAATAGTCGACCAATTAGTCTACTCCCTACACTCAGTAAGATATTGGAGGGTATTGTGAGTAGACAAATGTGGGAGTACATGGAAAAGAATGATCTGATTACAGCCAATCAGCATGCTTATCGCAAAAACCATTCCACTACCACTGCATTGGTTGACATGACTGACCAGTGGCTCAATGCTATGGATAATGGCAAATTTGTAGGTGTACTATTTTTAGATTTCAGTGCAGCATTTGATTTAGTGGATCATTAAATAATTGACAAAATTAATGCATTATGGTTTTAAGGAGGTAGCATTGAATTGGGTACAGTCATATCTAACTGACAGGAAACATCCACCAATATCAATGGTTAATTTTCTTCCCCTAATGTGTTAAACTGTGGAATACCGCAGGGCAGCTGCCTTGGGCCACTTCTTTATTTAATATATACCAACAACCTTTCCTATGCCTTGGTTGAAACTCAATCTACTATATTTGCAGATGATACTACAATTTATGCAGCAAGACAGTCGGTTCAACAGGTACAGCAGGCTTTACAAGAAGATTTGGAGAATATCAGGAAGTGGGTTTGCCAAAACAAACTTGTTTTAAACACCAAGAAAACCAAAGTTATGTTGGTCTGTTCAACTAGGAAAAGGTCAAAACAGCATGGGATACAATTAAGTATGGGAGGAGTACAAATTGAAGAAGTGGCAGAAACCAAACTATTGGGAGTGCAGCTAGACAACTGCTTATCATGGTCGTCTCAAATAACTAATCTATGTAAAAAAAAATATTTAAAAAATATCATGCATCATCAGAAGGATAGCTAAATATGTACCAGGAAAGATTCTTAAGCAAATAACCCAAGCATTAATTGAGATTCAGGTGAACTACTGTTCGGTGGTCTGGGGAAATGCATCATCAAGTGAAGTTAGGAGGCTGCAGAATGCACAGAATAAAGCAGCAAGGATTGTTTTAACGTGGAGACACAACGACGTTACTACAATGCATCCAATTGACCACCAGAGGCATTCTTCAAAGGACAAAGGACTCGGTTTGGCAACATAGCCTTCCATCTACCACCAACCTAACGAAGCGCAGCTCAGAGAAAATATTTATTGCATTTTCCTTTTCCAAATGGGCAGTAATTTAGAACGCATAAGATACTGTATTTTCGATAGCACAGCTTCTCCCTTTGTCCCTCAGTCTTCCCGCTCTTTCACTCAAACCCAGCCCCTTTTCTTTTGTGTAACCAGCTGTCATGTCTGTTCCGCCTGCTAGGGACATTTTCCTTTATGACGTAATTTGTAATCCATGTATGATTCATTCTTTGTATATGTAATTCTGTGTGATTAGTTAGGTATTTAGTAAATAAATAATGAAACCCAATTTTGTATTGCTGATTCAACTTGTTAGCCAGGGTTCGTGAAGATAACCAAGAATTTACAACTTTTAGATGAGACCGATTAATATTGACTGCTATTGATGTAAAATATTACTAGGTCTTTAAGAGTTTATTCAGAAGATAACAGCTCTATAAATATTATTTTGTGGTGCCCCGACTCTCTAGTTAATTACATGATTAGCTCAATCAGGTAATATTAATTACGGAGAAAGGATTTTATAGAATAGCATGTCATATCACTTAATCCGGCATAGCCAAAGACACGACACCTAGGTATTTGTAGTTGTCCACATGTTCTAAGTCAGAGCCGTCCAGAGTAGTGATGTTGGACGGGCGGGCAGGTGCAGGCAGCGATCGGTTGAAAAGCATGCATTTAGTTTTACTAGTAATTAAGAGCAATTGGAGGCCACAGAAGGAGAGTTGTATGGCATTGAAGCTCATCTGGAGGGTTGTTAACGCAGTGTCCAAAGAAGGGCTAGAAGTATACAGAATAGTGTCGTCTGTGTAGAGGTGGATCAGAGACTCACCAGCAGCAAGAGCGACATCATTGATGTATACAGAGAAGCGAGTCGGTCCAAGAATTTAACCCTGAGGTACCCCCATAGAGACTGCCAGAGACCCGACAACAGACCCTCCAATTTGACATACTGAACTCTATCAGAGAAGTAGTTGGTGTACCAGGCAAGGCAATCATTTGAGAAACCAAGGCTATCGAGTCTGTCAATCACCACATCCTCATCGGCAGAGTCGAAAGCCTCGGCCAGATCAATGAATATGGCTGCACAGTATTGTTTCTTATCAATTGTGGTTAAGATATCATTTAGGACCTTGAGCGTGGCTGAGGTGCACCCATGACCAGATTGCATAGCGGAGAAGGTATGGTGGGATTCGAAATGGTCGGTAATCTGTTTGTTGACTTGGCTTTCGAAGACATTAGAAAGGCAGAGTAGGCTAGATATAGGTCTGTAGCAGTTTGGGTCAAGAGTGTCCCACCCCTTTGAAGAGGGGGACGACCGCAGCTGCTTTCCAATCTTTGGGAATCTCAGACGACACAAAAGAGAGGTTGAAAAGGCTAGTAATAGGGGTTGCAACAATTTCGGCAGAATGGGCCAAAATACCAGCAAAAGTGTGAAAACCTTGTGAAGACTTACAGAAAACGTTTGACCTCTGTCATTGCCAACAAAGGGTATATAACAAAGTATTGAGATAAACTTTTGTTATTGATCAAATACTTATTTTCCACCATAATTTGCAAATAAATTCATTAAAAATCCTACAATGTGATTTTCTGGATTTTTTTTCTCATTTTGTCTGTCATAGTTGAAGTGTACCTATGATGAAAATTACAGGCCTCTCTCATCTTTTTAAGTGGGAGAACTTGCACAATTGGTGGCTGACTAAATACTTTTTTGCCCCACTATATATTGGTTTCTAGCTTCCCTGAAAAGTTGCATATCACGGGAGCTGTTCAATGCTAATGCAGAAGGCCATAGGATATTGTTGTGTTGATTAAGGGCAGTCTGGTTCTAAATTTCTTGAATTGGGCATGCTTATTTAACTTCTTCGATATAGGGGGCGCTCTTTAAATTTTGGGATAAAAAAACGTTCCCGTTTTAAACAAGATATTTTGTCACGAAAAGATGCTCGACTATGCATATAATTGACAGCTTTGGAAAGAAAACACTCTGACGTTTCCAAATCTGCAAAGATATTATCTGTGAGTGCCACAGAACTGATGCTACAGGCGAAACCAAGATGAAATTTCAAACAAGAAATGCCCCAGATTTTGAATGCACTTTGTTCCAATGTTGCCTTATATGGCTGTGAATGCGCAAGGAATGAGCCTACACTTTCTGTCGTTCCCCAAGGTGTCTGCAGCATTGTGACGTATTTGTAGGCATATCATTGGAAGATTGACAATAAGAGACTACATTTACCAGGTACTCCGGTTGGTGTCCTCCGTTGCAATTATTGCGTAATCTCCAGCTGCGTGTATTTTACCATTTGCTTCAGAGGAGAAACCAAACTGCCACGAATGACTTATCATCGAATAGATATGTGAAAAACACCTTGAGGATTGATTCTAAACAACGTTTGCCATGTTTCTGTCGATATTATGGAGTTAATTTGGAAAAAAGTTTGGCGTTGTAATGACTGAATTTTCGGGTTTTTTTCTTAGCCAAACGTGATGAACAAAACGGAGCGATTTCTCCTACACAAATAATCTTTTTGGAAAAACTGAACATTTGCTATCTAACAGAGTCTCCTCATTGAAAACATCCGAAGTTCTTCAAAAGTAAATGATTTTATTTGAATGCTTTTCTTGTTTTTGTGAAAATGTTGCCTGCTGAATGCTAGGCTTAATGCTATGCTAGCTATCAATACTCGTACACAAATGCTTGTGTAGCTATGGTTGAAAAGCATATTTTGAAAATCTGAGATGACAGTGTTGTTAACAAAAGGCTAAACTTGTGAGCCAATATATTTATTTAATTTCATTTGCGATTTTCATGAATAGTTAACGTTACGTTATGGTAATGAGCTTGAGGCTATAATTACGCTCCCGGATACGGGATTGCTCGACGCAACAGGTTAAGATGGTGAGGATTTTAAAATAACCAGGCATCCTCTACTGACGGGTGAGGTCAATATTCTTCCAGGATACCCCGGCCAGGTCGATTAGAAAGGCCTGCGAGCGTTAAGCATTAAGTTTGCCGATGACACAACAGTGGAAGGCATGATCACAGACAATGACAAGACAGCCTATAGGGAGGAGGTAAGAGACCTGGCAGTGTGGTGCAAGGATAACAACCTCTCCCTCAACATGATCAAGACAAAGGAGATGATTGTGGGCTACAGGAACAAGAGGACTGAGCAGCCCCCATTCTCATTGATGTGGCTGCAGTGGAGCAGGTTGAGAGCTTCAAGTTCCTAGGTGTCCACATTACCAACAAACTAACATGGTCCAAGCACACCAAGACAGTCGTGAAGAGAGCACGATAACGCCTATTCCCCCTCGGGAGAGTGAAAAGATTTGGCATAGGTTCTACTGCTGCACCCTTGAGAGCATTGCCTGGTATGACAACTGCTTGGCCTCCTACCGCAGGCACTACAGAGGGTGGTGCGAACGGCCCAGTATATCACTGGGGCCAAGCTTCCTGCCATCCAGGACCTCTATACTAGGCGGTGTCAGAAGAAGGCCCTAAAAATTGTCAAAGACTCCAGCCACCCTAGTCATAAACTGTTCTCTCTGTTACCGCAGGGCAAGAGGTACCGGAACGCCAAGTCTAGGTCCAAGAGGCTTCTAAACAGCTTCTACCCCCAAGCCATAAGACTCGTGAACATCTAATCAAATGGCTACCCAGACTATTTGCATTTCCCCCCACCCCACTCTTTTACACCGCTGCTACTCTCTGTTGTTATCATCTATGCATAGTCACTTTAATAACTCTAACTTCATGTACATATTACCTCAACTAACCGGTGCCCCCGCACGTTGACTCTGTACTGGTATCCCCCCCTATATATTTTTTTAAACTGCATTGTTGGTTAGGGGCTCGTAAGTAAGCATTTCACTGTAAGGTCTACACCTGTTGTATTCGGCGAGTGTGACAAATAAAATTTGATCTGAACAAAAATATAAACATGCAACAATTTCAAAGATTTTACTGAGTTACAGTTCATATAAAATAAATCAGTCAATTGAAATAAATTCATTAGGCCCTAGTCTATGAATTTCACATGACTGGGAATACAGATATGCATCTGTTGATCACAGATAACTTTTTTTTTAAGTAGGGGTGTGGATCAGTAATCTAGTCTAGTCTAGTCGGTGACCACCATTTGCCTAATTTAAGTGGTTCCATGTGGCTCAGTTGATAGAGCATGGTACTTGCAATGCCAGGTTTGTAGGTTCGATTCCCACGGGGGACCAGTACGAATGAAAATGTGTGCACTCACTACTGTAAGTCACTCTGGATAAGAGCTTCTGCTAAATGACTCAAATGTATTGCAACATCTCCTTCGCATAGAGTTGATCAAGCTGTTGATTTTGGCTTGTGGAATGTTGTCCCACTCCTCTTCAATGGCTGTGCGAAGTTGCTGGATACTAGCGAGAACTGGAACACGCTGTCGTACACGACAATCCAGAGCATCCCAAACATGCTCAAAGGGGTGACATGTCTGGTAAGTATGTAGGTCATGGAAGAACTGGGACATTTTCAGATTCCAGGAATTGTGTACAGATCCCTTGAGACATTGTGCTGTGCATCATCATGCTGAAACATGAGGTGATGGCGGTGGAAGAATGGCACAACTCAGGATCTCATCACGGTATCTCTGTGCATTCAAATTGCCATTGATAAAATGCAATTGTGTTCGTTGCCCGTAGCTTATGCCTGCCCATACCATATCCCCATCACCACCATGGGGCATTCTGTTCACAACGTTGACAACAGCAAATGACGCTGAACTGCAGTCAGTTCAAGATCCCGATGAAGAGCATGCAGATGAGCTTCCCTGAGACAGTTTCTGTCAGTTTGTGAAGAAATTCTTCAGCTGTCCCGGTGGCTGGTCTCAGACGATCCCGCAGGTGAAGAAGCCGGATGTGGTGGTCCTGGGCTGGCGTGGTTACACATGGTTTGTGGTTAATTTTGTTTTGTTTTAGGCCACATCTATTATTATTATTATTATTATTATTATGTGTGAAATTAGTTTCAATACAGTTTAGGTGTAGTTTGGACGGGCCAGCAACTGTTGTTTTGCAGTCAGAAAATATCTTATTATTTTAGTATTTACAGTCCATGTGCTTCTGGATCAATCAATACATTTTCTCATTTGCATTTGGTGTCCTGAGGAATCTTAGAACCTATTTTAACATAATACATGCATTCATTTAGCAATTTATTATTTATTAAGGAATATTTATATAATTGAAATATCAACGGTCAGAATGACCATCATTGCCATTCTAGTAGTTATGGAATTCTGGGGCTCTGAGTGTTAATCACACCTACAACCTATTAGATCATATAACTCTGTCCTGTCTGATGTCTCCCAATGTTACATACATTATCTTAATGTGCTCTCACTCTTCTCCATGCTAAAGATCAGTGAACACGGCCTATATATTATCTAACATCTCTTAAAGCATGGTACATATAACTAATGAGCCTCTCTGTAGCAATGGTAGAGCAAATGCAGGCTAAACGCTCTTCATTTACACTCTGTGGCTTAATCCCACAGATTAACTCAAAACTAATCAAAATGTACAATGTTATACAGACTGAAAGGCAGAGAAGCAGAGAAGAGGGGGCAGAGAAGGACAGAGAAACAGACACACAGAGAAAGAAAGGAGAGGGAGAGAAAGAGAGAAAGAGAGAGGGAAAGAGAGAGGGAGAGAAAGAGAGAGGGAAAGAGAAAAAGAATAGAGATGGGTGGTGTTTGATGCTGGCTTGGCAGCCCTGTCCTCTGGTGGAGAGTGAATATAGATAGTATTCAGAGCCCTGGTTAGGCCTGTTACACACTATAATATGACACTAAACACAACAACACACACTAACACTGACTGACTAACAGGCTTCGCTCACAGACACATACAGTAACCTACTAACCCAACACACAAAAGAGCTTTACTGGTATGACTGGAGGTTATTGTGACACGTGTGTGTGTGTGTGTGTGTGTGTGTGTGTGTGTTTCACATTGGTATACTGGGAAAAAGAACAATGACATTCAGTGGCACACAAAGTAACCTCACTGGTACAGCTAGAGGTTTGTCTGACATTTGTACTGTATTTGTGTGTGTATGTTTGCGAGGACAAAAGGACAAAAGAGCAAAGACATTCCCAATTCTATTTGTTTCCACTACTTCCAAAAGCCTCAGCCCTGCATCATGTGACACACTGCCAGGTGAAGTAGATTAGCAGGCCTGTTAGAGGCCAATGCCAACCCCATAGCCTTCAGACACAACACAACAGTACCATGACACAGAACACAGCCTTATGACATTCTTTTCACCCAACAGACATTCACTGTTGGCAACCTCTCTATGAATCACACACAGACACTGACAGTACACACACACACTACACACACATACACACACACATCCTTAGATCATAGGCATGCATGGATTATCCATATCAGCTTTCCTAGAGTGGTGTTTGGCTGCATGCTAAAGCTAATCTCAGCCTACAGTATGTGAATTCCTCTGTGCCAGATTATATTAGCATTAGCCATATCCATTTGAAAGAGCAGTGCTCTTAAAGTAGTGGCAGGGATGGGTGGGTGCCATTTGGAAGCACTGCACTGTAATGGTAATGTGATATGATTACAGATGACCTTTTACACTAGTTGGTAGACAGTGGCTGAACAACATTGCAGACAATGGGTCTGTAAGCCACAAGCTTACAATGACACCACAAATGTGGAATGTTTGCAGCACGCTAGACCGAGTCAAACATCCAAATACAAAGAGACATGGAATGAGACAGACAGACAGACGGCTAGACAGACAGACACTGTTTGTAGCTGTATAAATGTAAGCAGTGCTTTGGTAATGCAGCTGAGATGTAGCTGGTACTGCACTACTTGCTGCATAGACCATTCATGCACGTGCAGGCTCATAAATGCTTTATGCATCACACACACACACACACACACACTTCACGCAGGACCTTCCACTTACAAAGTCAAGTAGGTCAGAGAGTATGTGAATGGAGCCCAGGGCACGAGACAGAGTATACTCTTCCTAACTAACTATCACCATTTCGCTCTTTATCTATCTCTCTCCCTCCCCTTCTCTCTGCAGCAGTCTCCTTCACTTGATCCATCTACCTCTATAGCCAGTCTCTAGCCTTCTGACCCTAGCTTCAATAGCCCAGAGCTAAATCTCAACCCCATTGTCAGAGCATCTAAATCATAGGCTTGCTTCCAGAGATAACCATATGTGGATTTAAATCAAGACACATTCTGACCCACATACAGAATGATTACACATAGAACCACATTACTACACCCACACACACAGCACAGAAACACACACAATAACAAAGAATGGGAAATATAATTTGCACAGGCCAAGGGGAGATTTTCAAATCCTCTGACCTATTTGGCCCCTAGTCACCATGGTGACTATGACCCTGTCACTATGGTGATTATGATGGGCCCAGATGTTTGAGTTTAAAACAGCATGGTGCGCGACTCAGCTGGTTCCCTGCTTGACTCTGCGAGAAGGAGATTGGTTGGGAGATGGCTTCTGTACAGGGTTCCTGTAAGCAAGTGCTGCACTGTACAGTATAGTTATGTAGGGATTTTTGAATCTCTCAGGCATGGTTTGTGTGAGTTTTGATTTGTTGGGTTACCTGGAGGCTTGGAGCCTCGTCTCCAGCCACGGAGCTGGGGACTTCTAGCAGGGGCTCGCTGTTGTGGTTGGGGGAGGCCTGAGTGGGCCCGTAGGGGCTGTTGATGATTACAGACCTCTCTGACCGGCTGCTGTCCTTACGCCGCTCACGCCGACTCTGCTCCCTACACACACACACACACACACACACACACACACACACACACACACACACACGAGACAGTAAGAATATGGCAACGAACAAGTGGATGAGGGAGGAGAGGAAAGCCCAATCCCTCCTAATTAGTCTCTCACACTCCCCATCTCATTTACAGAACAAGTCAGAGTGAAACTTTTTTTCCAACAACTGACATGAGGCTAGGCTTAAATTAAAAAGTAATACACAGTGGAGACAAACAGCATTCAGTTGCTCTGCGGCAGATATAGACATAAGCATCCCTCTGATGGTACAGACAGGCCTGCATCTGAACACACTCATTGGCAACTTGACCTTACATCCGCTTGGGTGTGTGTGTGTGTGTGTGCGTGTGAGTGAGTGAGGAGTGTGAGAGCGGAGAGAGAGAGCGAGAGAGGAGAGAGAGAAGACAGAGAGGAAGTCAACTGAGCTCTTACCCATGTCTGTTGGATCTGTTGGAGTAGCCAGAGTGGGTGGACTCGGTGTCCATGGTAACGCTGTTCAGAACAAGCGATTGGCCAGGTGTCTGAGGAGGGTGCCTGGGTGTGATGCAGGAGGGTGATGGTGGTCTGATGCAGGAAGAGATGGGTTAACTAACTAAACAGACTGGCAGCAGACTGAAGACGCCAGGGACCTACATTGACAACAACCCTGTAGAGGTCCTTTAGTCGACACATTGACCTGTGATAGAGAGCGCGGGAGAGAGCAGAGAGAGAGAGGTGTAGAGCAGAGAGAGAGAGAGAGAGGTCTGTCATCAATAAATAAAAAAATACAGCTCAGTTCTGTGATTGCTATCAGAGGTCTATTCACAAAATTCACCACAGGTAAAGCTTAAAGGAAGGCAAATGTAGGAGTTAAGTGCCAGCCTGTATCTGTTGAAACTTAGAGGCTAGCGTGTTACAGTGATAGACAGACTATTAAGAGAAGTATTCTCCATTTCATTGTTATTAAAGCTATAATAGGTGATGTGAGGAGTACGGTAAAGGATGACAGACAGGATGATGTGTAACCCAATCCCATCATCATCATTGGGGATGGTATTTAACAACACAGTGGACCCCATCATTCTTGAATGGAAGAAGTTTGGAACCGCCAAGACTCTTCTAGAGCTGGCCGCCGGGCCAAACTGAGCAATCAGGGGAGAAGGACCTTGTTCAGGGAGGTGACCAGGAACCTGATGGTCACTATGACTGAGTGGAGATGGGAGAACCTTCCAGAAGGACAACCATCTCTGCAGCACTCCACCAATCAGGCCTTTATGGTAGAGTGGCCAGATGAAAGCTACTCCTCAGTAAAAGGCACATGACAGCCTGCTTGGAGTTCAAAAGTTTGGAGTCACTTCGAAATGTACTTGTTTTTTTAAAGAAAAGCACATTTTCTGTCCATTAAAATATCAAATTGATCAGAAATGCAGTGGACATTGTTAATGTTGTAAATGACTATTGTAGCTGGAAACGGCAGATTATTTTTATGGAATATCTACATAGGCGTACAGAGGTCCATTATCAGCAACCATCACTCCTTTGTTCCAATGGCACGTTGTGTTAGTTATTCCAAGTTTATCATTTTAAAATACTATTTGATCATTAGAAGACCATTTTGCAATTATTTTAGCACAGCTGAAAACTGTTGTTCTGCTTAAAGAAGCAATACAACTGGCCTTCTTTAAACTAGTTGAGTATCTGGAGCATCAGCATCTGTGGGTAAGATTACAGACTCAAAATGGCCAGAAACAAAACTTTCTTCTGAAACTCATCAGTCTATTCTTGTTCTGAGAAATGAAGGCTATTACATGCGAGAAGTTGCCAAGAAACTGAAGATCTCATACAACGCTGTGTACTACTCATTCAAAAATAAAGACATTTCTAAGTGACCCCAAACTTTTGAACGGTAGTGTACATATAAACACACAGACAGCGCCATGATAACATGGTTGTGGGCAGGATATAGAAGAGTCAACAGGCTCAGCATACTGCAGACATACTGTAACTGTCTATGTGTTTGAGTGTGAGTCACTGAGCACGTCTTGCCCCTTCTTTCTCACTCCTCAAAACTGGAGGCAGCAGCCACTTACTATAACCCTCCAACCCCCTTCCCCCAGCTCTGGCGTGATTCATGCTCCAGACAGGGGTCTTTAGTCTTTACACCCCGTCATGTGTGACTCTTCTTCTCTACTGGAACTATCTGTCCCCATGCAGCTGCCCCGACAACTCCGTGCGAATCACCTCCACTCGTCTCAGAATTATGGAAATATCACTATGCTTATAAATGATCTCCCTGACCAATGGTACACATCATCACCCAAATAGCACACTCAGCAAATTAGCATGCAAACCCACAGTGTTTATGGCGATTCCTCTATGTGTGGATATCTGTTCTCGGGTCCTTGAGTAACACAGTGCATATGATATCATGACTACTGTATGGGATGCAATGCCAAGCCCACTGTCCAGCTCAATAAATCATTTGAAGAATGAAGTGTTACCCATGTTTTTAGCATGTGGCTAGCTGAGGAATGTAAGGACTCCAGATATATGATACAGTGAATGCAGCTGAAAGCATCTGCAGTAGCTGTCTGTAAGCTAAGAATAAGGAGGGCTTCTACTTTCTAAATAAAAACACAAGCACACCAGAAATTCTCTGGGAAATGCATGAATGAGTCAAAAAGGTGAGGGACGACTCACACGCACACATAAACACCCCCTCTGGGGCTAACATTAATCCAGTATCAAATTCTAACCCCGGTGTGAAGGAGAGAGAGCACCCAGAATGGAAGTGTCTACTGTTGCCTTGGTAACAAATGGAAGCATAAGGCTCCCTGTGGTTGCAATAATCATTGTATGCAATTGACATTACATGCAGCATTCAATCCTGTCATACACCACATCATGGTTTCTTTATCCAAACGTTTGGTAATTGTAACAGACATAATGCTGGCTGTACAATTTAGCTAGCTAGCAAGCTAATCAAGCTAGCGATTCATGTTGGACATTTCCAGTTGAAACCAGAGTATGTGAGTGGAGCGTGCCCAATTTGACTAGGGCGCGGAGCGAGTTTCCCAAAGGCTGGAGCGTCTGCCTTCTCGTCCACTCCAAATCAAGGTGACTTACAAAGATGATGAGGAGCAAGAGAAGGAGTGCGGTGATGTCGTGTGGAGTCTGAAAAGACATGTATCCCGAAAGCATGATGGTGTACTACGTGCACATGCTAACAGAAAGGAACAAGGTTGGTAGCTAAATAAGTGTGTCATTGTAGCAAAGTATTTTTAAACAAAAAAATCTGATCTCTTAAAATGTGTTAATTTTCGTTATATTATTTATACAATAGGCTATCATTGATTTTGGCCCAATAGGCCTGACATATTACCTATTTTTTTGATAGGGTTATTGTGCCTAATAATCTTTAGTCCTACCTATAGAAAAAAAAACGACTCTGCATCCCTGCCCAGCCTGGCAAAAGTGGCCCGGAGGATGTTTAGCATCCCCAGAAGTACTGCAAGCTCGGAGAGGGAACTGAATTCTCATCTGCTGGCCTGCTCTCCAGGCACCATCGCATGAGTCTGAAGCCACAGACCAGGCCAAACTCTAAAAGTGAATTCAAAAAGGCACTGTAGACTGAGTCTAATAAGGCATTTTTTGTTTCATGTTTATTTAATTCTAAGTAAGTCACAGCCTACAGTTGAAGTCAGAAGTTTACATACACTTAGGTTGGAGCCATTAAAACTCATTTTCAACCACTCCACAAATTTCTTGTTAACAATAAAAACTATAGTTTTGGCAAGTCGGTTAGGACATCCACTTTGTGCATGACACAAGTAATTTGTGTCAAGGTATTGGGGTGGCCATCACAAAGCCCTGACCTCAATCCTATAGAAAATTTGTGGGCAGAACTGAAAAAGCATGTGCGAGCAAGAAGGCCTACAAACCTGACTCAGTTACACCAGCTCTGTCAGGAGGAATGGGCCAAAATTCACCCAACTTATTGTGGGAAGCTTGTGGAAGCCTATCCGAAACATTTGACCCAAGTAAAACAATTTAAAAGGCAATGTTACCAAATACTAATTGTGTATGTAAACTTCTGACCCACTGGGAATGTGATGAAAGAAATAAAAGCATAAATCGTTCTCTCTACTATTATTCTGACATTTCACATTCTTAAAATAAAGTGGTGATCCTAACTGACCTAAAACAGGGAATTTTTACTCTGATTAAATGTCAGGAATTGTGAAAAACTAAGTTTAAATGTATTTGGCTGGTGTATGTCAACTTCTGACCTCAAATGTATATGCGCAACTTTTACCATAATGATTTAATATAACAAAATGCTGTTTAAATGCTGAGCGCTTAATGTTCCTGCCAGCCTAGTGTGTCGCACTTTCAAATGCTTCACAATTTACAGTATTTCTTTTTTGACTATAGCCTTGAAATAATTTAAATAATATAGCCTAAATAAATCATTTTCGGTTCAATCTCTGGCTCCTGACCTATTTAGAGAGTGTTTATTTGCTGTTTAATACGACGTAGTTTATTTGAAATGATGAGCACTTCTTACAATCACCTTTTCATGTTGTTTACTAAAATACTTTTCATTAAAATCATGTGGTTGAGTTTCAATACTTCAAAACCAAATGGTAGGTCCAGGTAGTCACAAAAATATGGGTGTTGGTTAAATGGTGATTTTAATGAATAACTAGCTAACCAACAACTGTAACTACGTATTTGAGAGACAAGTACTCATTGTGCACCTTCATTTATATTTATGTATGGCCTCACGAGTGGCACAGCTATCTAAGGCACTAATACAGACCCGGGTTCAATCCTAGGCTGTGTCATCGGGAGACCCATGAGGCGGCACACTATTAGCCCAGTGTCGTCCGGGTTAGAGGAGGGTTTGGTCGGCCGGGATTTCCTTGTCCCATCGCACTCTAGCGACTCCTTGTGTTGGGCCAGGCGCCTGCAAGCTAGCTGACTTCGGTCGCCAGTTTCCTCCGACACATTGGTGCGGCTAGCTTCCGGGTTAAGAGAGCAGGGTCAAGAAGCAGTGTGGATTGCAGGGTCCTGTTTCGGAGGATGCATGGCCCTCGACCTTCACCTCTCCTGAGTCCGTAGGGGAGTTGCAGCGATGGGACAAGACTAACTACAAATTGGATGACAAAATTGGGGAGAAAAAGGAGTAAAAAGTACCATAAACTATAAATAAATAATAAAGCAAAAAAACAAAAATATATACTTGATTTATGTATTAACTATATATGGTCGACTAAATATAGTTGCAGTTAAAATCTATAGTTGTGCACGCGTCAGTTTTGTTGCCAAACAACCAATCCGTCTTTTCTGCTCACTGATTGGACATTGCATACAGTCAGTTGCTTGAAATAGGGTTGAATTCCATCTTGTGCGATGACATGCAACTAGGTTGCAGGCAAGTTATGGGGAGTGACACGGAGCAACATAGATTGCATCCAGATTGCCTCTCTGACAACGTCACACGAAGCAAAGAGAGAAAGAGCAGAGGAAGGCACATTGAGTGCAATGAATCATAGGCTTAAGAGTACCTTCTCATATTCATCATTCTCACATCATCCCCTTTCTCTCTCACACACCACAAATGAGGGTTTAACCCCTAGAGTGCTGATGTCCCCACGTGTGTGTGTGTGTGTGTGTGTGTGTGTGTGTGTGTGTGTGTGTGTGTGCAGTGGTATGTGCACATAGAGACATAGCCAACCAGGTCATGTGGAAAATCACAGCCTATGGGCAAGACAAACTATCAGTTACAAACCAACACATTAAACACTGAACACGAATACAGCCTACTGAAATAACAATGTGTGTGACAACTGCCGGGGGGAGGACTGGTCTAACTGGAGGTGTCATAAAACAAATTCACCCCACTACCCAACATAAAACACATTTTTTTACCCCTTATACAGTAAAAAAATTAAAAAAAATAATAATAATCAGGCAAACCCTCCCCCTCATAGAATAAAATAACAATAACTGTAGCAACCCTGTCTGTATAAATGTGGATGTTGACTTGACCACTTCAGCATGGTTTTGTGGCACACAGGGCATGGTTTTGTGGCACACAGGGCATGGTTTTGTGGCACACAGGGCATGGTTTTGTGGCACACAGGGCATGGTTTTGTGGCACACAGGGCATGGTTTTGTGCCACGGGCCAGGAGGTTGAGGGTTCGCCGACCACAACAGACTAGCTCACTCACAATCAGAGCCAGTTGCAGACAATGATCACCTAGGGAAATCACATTTTGATGTCATATTTATAATTATATAAAATACATGCCATTATTTCCCCCTAACAGGTTTATGTGCCAATGTACCACACACAACCAATAAGCAATGCATTACCGCATACCGATTACCGACTTCAAGCGCTTTCATCATGGTTTGAGTTTTCAACATCACAATCAAATAGAGTATGTCAATCTCGACAAACAGAAAATACATCCACTCCCTACTCAGTATCAAAGGCTTGGCAATCTCCCGAAGGTCATTAACCTTTTTGGTGTTTTGTAACAGATGTCTCTTTCCATTCATCGAATGGCCGATTTCGACATTTTATTGTGTTTCTCGATTTTCTTCTCAACCATCTACACACAACACCCCATAATTACAAAGTCAAAACATGTTTTTAGAAATGTTTGAAAATGTATTGAAAATGAAATACAGATATCTAATTTACATAAGTATTCACACCCCTGACTCAATACTTTATACTTTGTAGAAGCACCTTTGGCAGCGATTACAGCCGTCTTTCTGGGCAAGTCTAAGAGCTTTCCACACCTGGATTATGCAACATTTTCCCATTATTCTTTTCCAAATTATTTAAGCTCTGTCAAGGTGGTTGTTGATCATTCCTAGACAACAATTTTCAGGTCTTGCCATAGATTTTCAAGAAGATTCAAGTCAAAACTGTAACTCGGCCACTCAGGAACATTCAGTCTTCTTGGTAAGAAACTACAGTGTAGATTTGGCCTTGTGTTTTAGCTTATTGTCCTGCTGAAAGGTGAATTCATCTCCCAGTGTCTGGTGGAAAGCCGATTGAACCAGGTTTTGAGCGTTCAGCAGCCAACAAGTGCTCAGCATGTGGGAACTCCTTCAAGAATGTTGGGAAAGCCTTCCAGGTGAAGCTGGTTCAGGGAATGCCAAGTGTGTGCAAAGCTGTCATCAAGGCAAACTTTGAAGAATTTCTTTAACACTTTTTTGGTTATTACATGATTCCATAGTTTTGATGTCTTCACTATTAATCTAGAAAATAGTACAAATAAAGAAAAACCCTGGAATGAGTAGGTGTGTCCAAACTTTTGACTGGTACTGTATACTAAATAATATATGTGTGTGAAATTCGCTTTGATTTAGAATGGACCATTATCATGGGAAAAATACATATCATCTATGCACTTAAATAGCGAATGGAGGACAGGTTTCCCGTGCCGAGTACCAGGTAGGTAGCAAGTTGTGTAGGCAACTAATGACCAACAGCAGCATCAGAGCTTGGAGAAGCTTAATTATACGTGGAATTTGACTGCCTTCATGACTCGTGACCTCCGGAGTGGCGGTAATACGGTCACGTAACAGCCCTAATAGTGACTGGTCGTGTTTATGTTTATAAGGTAATACATTTAAAAGTTAAATTACAAATATTTAAACTGTATTGATGCGTTACGTAAAAGGAGTCAGAATGCACTTGAAGTTTTCCTGAATAATTGGGCCTGCTGGGAGCATAGGCCTATATGGTTACACTATATAGGACATCTTGGGAGAATGATGATCGGCAACAGATCGGCACATAAGTACCAGAAGTAAAAATACTGCCAAACTGTCCTGTGTCTTTCTAGACCTTATAATCTGTCGAGAGTAGACCCACAACTGACCCAAATAGAATGAAACATTCAAATAACGGGGATTTTGCGCCAGTATTCAAATGACATTTCACTGCCGTTTACAGCCTAGAGTAGAATTGTACTCTATTATGATCACTAGAAAACAAATGAACTGTATAACTTATTCATATATTTTTTAAGGGAGACAAATCCAGCAAACAAAATAATAATCATAATAAAACAATAAAAAAAAGTTGTACTCCTTGTAATAATACTAAGCAACCTTTGTACAACACCTAGCGACCTCACCTAGAGATTTGAGCCTTTTGCTATTGTAGTGAACGGTGGGGCAGTGAATACAACTCGGTTCGCTGGTGTGAAAGACAAATACATTGCATTGTTGCCATAGAGTTAACTCACCTTTTGGGAATTGTAACGTCTCTCATATAGCGAGGCTTGCTCCACCGCCCTCTCCGTACTTGAAGGCATGTCCCTGTCCTTCATCTCCCTAACACATCAGAGCTGTGCCCTCCAATGGCTGCATGTCCCCTATCCCACTTCTGACACCAATGTAGCAAATGGCAGGACAAGGAAGTGAAACTGGGTCACTGGCGTGAAAGGCAAACACACTATGCATTGTGCAAATAGGGTTAACACACTTGGTAGGAATAGTATCATTACATTTTGGTCATCTAGCAGACGCACTTATCCAGAGTGACTTACAGGAACAATATTAGGGTTAACTGCCTTGCTCAAGGGCAAATCTATAGATTTGTCACCGAGTCGGCTCAGGGATTCAAACCAGCGACTTTAGGTTACTGGGCCAACACTCTTAACTGCTAGGCTATCTGCCGCCCTCATCCTGGCTCATATAGCGAGGATTATGATATTATAATGGTTTTGGAATTACAGTCACCAGGATTTGAGTCCCAGTCAGAGTACCTCCCTAATCTATTATATTGGTGTCAGGTGTTGGAGAGCGCCATTGAAAACATGTGCCAGCCAAGTTATAGTCACAGTACATTTGTGTTAGGCTAGTGGTGTTTCAGTAAGGTTTCTGTACTGCACATTTGTTTTGCATTCTCTGCCATCACATGTGCACCCAAGTGAAACAAATCATCATAATATCATTCGGCCAGGTAGGCCTACTTTGCAGTCAACATTTAATTGGGAAGGTTTATGAGGAAAAACTTTGAAAATGACTGTTGTTTCAGCATGCATCAAGGATTTTTAGAGCCGATAGGCTTTATAAATGTATATAAGAAGTGTTTACTTCAGGTTGATTACTAGCATATATTGAGTTGCTATGTCCCATAAATTAAATCCAAATCAACTTAAAGTACCTACAAAATGAGTTGTGCAGCAGAAGGAAGGCTACAGATACATTTTCCCTTTTTCTGTTTGCGATTCACAAATTATTATTTTGATTCCCATGATACACCGCGATTTAACTGAACCCCATCTACTACAATGGTGAAGCATACCATTCAATTTGTCAAAAACATTAAAAAAAAAATAATAACTAGATTTTGGAACATTGCTGCGGGGACTTGCTTCGATTCAGCGACAAGAGCATTAGTCAGGTCGGTCACTGATGTCGGGTGATTAGGCCTGGCTCACAGTCTGCGTGCCAATTCATCCCAAAGGTGTTTGATGGGGTTGAGGTCAGGGATTTATGCAGGCCAGTCAAGGTCTTCCTCACCAATCTCTACAAACCATTTCTGTATGGACCTCTTTGTGCATGGGGGCATTATCAGTCTGAAACAAGAAAGGGCCTTCCCCAAACTGTTGATTCTGTGCTTCTAACTTTGAGGCGTCTAGAATGTCATTGAGCTGTCCCGGAACTAAGGGGCCTAGCCCAAACCATGAAAAACAGCCCCAGACCATTATTCCTCCTCCACCAAACTTTACAGTTGCTACTATACATTGGGTCAGGTAGCGTTCTCCTGGCATCCGCCAAACCTAGATTCGTCTGACGGACGTGATTCATCACTCCAGAGAACGTGCCTCCACTGCTCCAGAGTCCAATGGCGGAAAGCTTTACACCACTCCAGCCAACGCTTTGCATTGCGCATGGTGATCTTAAGTTTTTGTGCGGCTGCTCGGCCGTGGTAAACCCATTTCATGAAGCTCCCGACGAACAGTGATTGTGCTGACGTTGCTTCCAGAGGCAGTTTGGAACTCGGTACTGAGTGTTGCATCTGAGGGCAGAAGATTTGTATGTGCTATGCGCTTAAGCACTCTGTGGTCCAGTTCTGTGAGCTTGTGTGGCCTACCACTTCACGGCTGAGCCGTTGTTACTCCTAGACATTTCCACTTCACAGTAACATCACTTACAGTTGACCAGGGCAGTTCTATCAGGGCAGAAATTTGACGAACTGACTTGTTGAAAAGGTAGCATCCTATATCGTACATTATGGCCTTTCTCTTGCATTTAAAAGATGGTAGAAAAAAAATATACAAAAGAACAGTGTTTTTTTTTCTTTGTATTATCTTTTACCAGATCTAATGTGTTATATTATCCTACATTCCTACAAGCTTCAAAGTGTTTCCTTTCAAATGGTACCTAGTATATGCACATCCTTGCTTCAGGGCCTGAGCTACAAGCAGTTAGATTTGGGTATGTCATTTTAGGCAACATTTGAAAAAAAGTGCCGACCCTAAGAAATGAGAGAGACATTTACAGTGTAAAAGGTCAGTTAGGTCTAGGACTGTGGCGGTCATGACATGTTGATCTGGCTATACCATATGGCTGTGGGCTACATTAGTTCATTTAGCAGACAAGATTTTCTTAGAATTCCATGGCATTATATTTTAGTATGAAGAGTACAATAATTATTGAACATAACTGAATAAAATAGGATGTTTTCTCCAAAATATTTCTGGAGGGAGTGCACACATGCAACTACTCTGTGTTAAGCCGTTAACAAAGAAACAGGTCTTCCTATTCCTAATATAATAATTATAAATCCCTCTCCCAGCTGTGTGCTCCGAAGCACCTCTCACTCACATAGCTCAATTCTTATCAGCCAATGCCTGTCACGTGATCGAGGCTTTCTCACAGGCTCCAATTTTTTATTCGATTTTTGAATACATTTGCATTGAAGTCAGAGTGACAAGAATGCTGAGTACCAGGCAGTTAAGCAAGTTTGGTAGGCTAATAATGTCCATCAGCAGCATCAGAGCTTGGAGAAGTCGAATTACCGTGACTAAACGGTCACGTGGAATTTGACTGCCGTCACAACTTGTGACCGCCGCAGTGGCGGTATTAGTCACCGTAACAGCCATAGTTAGGTCACTCTTTAGCCTTTTCCCGACAGATGAATCTCATCTTATGTAATCAGTTACAAGGCCAGGGAATGATGTGATATATGTGTGCGTGTCTGTGTGGACTTAAAAATGTTTGTGTGTGTGTGTATAATATACATATATATCTTTGTACTCATTTGCCCCAGTTGTAGTCATTTGGCCCATAGACAGGGTAGAGGGGAAGGGAGTGTGATCAGAGAAGCCAACACATTCAGCTGTATCCAGCATGGCATCATCTTGTGTGGCACACGTTAACCTAGCCTGCATGGATCATTGGTTACCATGGCATCCACACTGTGCCCTCCCTCCCCCACCCCTATTAGCCCCCTCCCCCTCTGAATGCCCTGCCCTGATGGTGGCAAAGTGCCAGGCATTTAGTGTGTTTGTTTGTTTAGAAGTCAAACATATGCCTATACCCACCACCCCATCCTAAACACAAACATATGTACTGTATTCACATGTACAACAAACAAGGTAAATGAAAGAAGACAGAAACACAAAAACACACTTAGTAATAAACAAATAACAAACTCCAAGGTAGATATAGGAACACAGGAGGACATACACATACATACAAGCACGTGATGAGGTTTAAGTCTGTTGGAAATTAAGTAAATGGTGACAGAGAATCTTTGCAGGGCTATTTATAGAGAAAGCAATCTGGCCATGGACTATAGATAAGCCTATAACAGCTGTTGACTAACAATACTGCAGTGTACAAACACACACAGGGGGGGGGGGGGGGGCTTTGGGCAGTGTGGGGACCGAGAAAGAGTTCACACCATGAAGCCAGACATGTCTGACAGTGTGGGTTACCAGTGAGAGTCAAATAAAGCCAGAAGCATAGAACATAACCTTTAAAACATATACAGCTCAGGATACATATGGTTAAATGTAATGCATGTAAACTCAGCAAAAAAATAAAAAACGTCCTCTCACTGTCAACTGCGTTTATTTTCAGCAAGCTTAACATGTGTAAAGATTTGTATGAATATAAGATTCAACAACTGAGACAAACTGAACAAGTTCCATAGACATGTGGCTAACAGAAATGGAATAATGTGTCTCTGAACAAAGGGGGGGTCAAAAGTAAGAGTCAGTACCTGGTGTGGCCACCAGGTGCATTAAGTCCTGCATCTCCTCCTCATGGACTGCACCAGATTTGCCAGTTGTTGCTGTGAGATGTTACCCCACTCTTCCACCAAGGCACCTGCAAGTTCCCGGATATTTCTGGGGGGGAATGGCCCTAGCCCTCACCCTCCGAGCCAACAGGTCCCAGATGTGCTCAATGGGATTAAGATCCGGGCTCTTTGTTGGCCATGGCAGAACACTGACATTACTGTCTTGCAGGAAATAATGCACAGAATGAGCAGTATAGCTGGTGGCATTGTCATGCTTGGAGGGTCATGTCAGGATGTGCCTGCAGGAAGGGTACCTCATGAGGGAGGAGGATGTCTTCCCTGTAACACACAGCGTTGAGATTGCCTGCAATGACAACAAGCTCAGTTCGATGATGCTGTGACACGTCGCCCCAGACCATGACGGACCCTCCACCTTCAAATCGATCCCGCTCCAGAGTACAGGCCTCGGTGTAACGCTCATTCCATCGATGATAAATGCGAATCCGATCATCACCCCATGTGAGACAAAACCGCGACTCGTCAGTGAAGAGCACTTTTTGCCAGTCCTGTCTGGTCCAGTGACGGTGGGTTTGTGCCCATAGGCGACGCTGTTGCCGGTGATGTCTGGTGAGGACCTGCCTTACAACAGGTCTACAAGCCCTCAGTCCAGCCTTTCTCAGCCTATTTTGGACAGTCTGACAATGTGTAAAAATTGTGCGTTCCTGGTTTAACTCGGCAGTTGTTGTTGCCATCCTGTACCTGTCCCGCAGGTGTGATGTTCGGATGTACCGATCCTGTGCAGGTGTTGTTACACGTGGTCTGCCACTGCGAGGATGATCAGCTGTCCGTCCTGTTTCCCTGTAGCGCTGTCTTAGGCGTCTCACAGTACGGACATTGAAATGTATTGCCCTGGCCACATCTGCAGTCCTCATGCCTCCCTGCAGCATGCCTAAGGCACGTTCACGCAGACGAGCAGGGACCCTGGGAATTTTCTGTTTGTGTTTTTCAGTCAGTAGAAAGGCCTCTTTAGTGTCCTAAGTTTTGCTAACTGTGACTTTAATTTCCTACCGTCTGTAAGCTGTTAGTGTCTTAACGACTGTTCCACAGGTGCATGTTCATTAATTGTTTATGGTTCAGTCAACAAGCATGGGAAACAGTGTTTAAACCCTTTACAATGAATATCTGTGAAGTTATTTGGATTTTTATGAATTATCTTTGAAAGACAGGGTCCTGAAAAGGGGACAATTATTTTTTTGCTGAATTTGTGTGTGTGGGTGTGTGTGTACTAGTGTTTTCATTGAGCTGGTTAAGATACCATACCACATGACTCATGAATCAGCTTACCGGTGTGTTCAGGAACAAAAAAAAAAAACTGCATTCACTTGAGATATCATCCAAGGTCAGAAAGCAGGAGGGAGAACATTTGTGACTAAGACATACAAACACACACACAGGTCCTACACATACAGTTGAAGTCGGAAGTTTACATACACTTGAGCCAAATACATTTAAACTCAGTTTTTCACAATTCCTGACATTTAATCCTAGTAAAAATCCCCTCTCTTAGGTCAGTTAGATCACCACTTGCGTTTAAGAAGGTGAAATGACAGAATAATAGTAGAGAGAATGATTTATTTCAGCTTTTATTTCTTTCATCACATTCCCAGTGGGTCAGAAGTTTACATACACTCAATTAGTATTTGGTAGCATTGCCCATAAATTGTTTAACCTGGGTCAATTGTTTTGGGTAGCTACCCACAATAAGCTGGGTGAATTTTGGCCCATTCCTCCTGACAGAGCAGGTTTGTAGGCCTCCTTCCTCACACACGCTTTTTCAGTTCTGCCCACAAATTCTCTACAGGATTGAGGTCAGGGCTTTGTGATGGCCACTCCAATACCTTGACTTTGTTGTCCTTAAGCCATTTTGCCACAACTTTGGAAGTATGCTTGGGGTCATTGTCCATTTGGAAGACCCATTTGCAACCAAGCTTTAACTTCCTGACTGATGTCTTGAGATGTTGCTTCAATATATCCACATAATTTTCCTGCCTCATGACACCATCTATTTTGTGAAGTGCACCAGCCCCTCCTGCAGCAAAGCACCCCCACAACATGATGCTGCCATCCCCGTGCTTCACAGTTGGGATGGTGTTCCTTGGCTTGCAACCCTCCCCCTTTTCCCTCCAAACATAACAATGGTCATTATGGCCAAACAGTTCTATTTTTGTTTCATCAGACCAGAGGACCTTTCTCCAAAAAGTACGATATTTGTCCCCATGTGCAGTTGCAAACTGTAGTCTGGCTTTTTTTTTTTATGGTGATTTCGGAGCAGTGGCTTCTTCCTTGCTGAGTGGCCTTTCAGGTTATGTCGATATAGGACTAGTTTTACTGTGGATATAGATCCTTTTGTACCTGTTTCCTCCAGAATCTTCACACGGTCCTTTGCTGTTGTTCTGGTATTGATTTGCACTTTTCGCACCAAAGTACGTTCATCTCTAGGAGACAGAACGCCTCTCCTTCCTGAGCGGTATGATGGCTGCGTGGTCCCATGGTATTTATACTTGCGTACTATTGTTTGTACAGATGAACCTGGTACCTTCAGGCGTTTGGAAATTGCTCCTAGGTATAAACCAGACTTTTAGAGGTCTACAATTTTTCTTTCTGAGTTCTTGGCTGATTTCTTATGATTTACCCATGATGTCTAGCAAAGAGGAACTGAGTTTGAAGGTAGGCCTTAATATACATCCACAGGTACACCTCCAATTGACTCAAATGATGTCAATTAGCCTATCAGAAGCTTCTAAGGCCATGTTGAAAGGCATATTCAACTTAGTGTATGTAAACTTCTGACCCACTGGAATTGTGATACAGTTCATTATAAGTGAAATAATCTGTCTGTAAACAATGGTTGGAAAAAGTACTTGTGTCATGCACAAAGTAGATGTCCTAACCGACTTGCCAAAACTATAGTTTGTTAACAAGAAATTTGTGGAGTGGTTGAAAAACAGGGTTTTAGATCACTCCTAATTGTATGTATGTAAACCTAATTGTTTGTAAACTTCTGACTTCAACTGTACACACACAAGAGAAGAGAGAGTTGATAATGGTCACAAACACCCAAAACCTCAAATGTAAAGAGAGAGAAGCGAGCTGACACACTTTTCTGGTACGCAATCCAACCTCCGTGGTTCCAAACCCCTTCATGCGAAATGAAATAGTAGCCCAAGTACAGTGCATCATGATTCGGGATGAGAGAAGGAAGGCTTGTGAGGCTTGAGAACTAACAGTTGTCTGGTTGAATGGCTGACTGGATGTTTCTTAGCAGGTAACAGGTAACACGTAACAGGTAGCAGGTAGCAGGTAACATGTAACATGTAACAGGTAACATGTAACAGGTATCAGGCTCAGGACATGCCTTTGCTCACCGCTGGCAGTTAAACCCCCACAACAACTGCTGCCCGTTTAATGCAGCTGATTCAGAGGGGTTGGGGTAAATGCGGAAGATACATTTTTGTTAAATGACTAGGTATCCCCCTTCCCTTCTCTTTCCCCAACTGGTGTAGACCTTACAGTGAAACACTTGCTTAAAATATATATATATATATATTAGTAACAGTTAAAACATTTAAAATACGCAAGAATGTAGCTATATCCAGGGAGTACCAGTATTAGATCAATGTGCAGAGATATGAAGTATTTGAGGTAGATATGCACATGAAGGCAGGTTAAAGTGACTAGGCATCAGGATAGATAATAATAAAAGTAAAATAAAGTACAAAGTAGCAGCAGCAAATGATGAGTGTAAAAGTGTATTAATGAGTGTGTGTGTGTGTGTGTGTGTGTGTGTGTGTGTGTGTGTGTGTGTGTAAAGTGTATGAATGTATGTTTGTGTTGTGTCGGTATACGTGTGTGTGTGTTGTCTGTATGGGTTTTGTGTGGGAGTGTTAATGTAGTGTGTGAGTGTGCATATGGTGTGTATATATAGTCAGGTGAGTGTTCTTAAGGTCAGTGCATATAGTTTAGGTACCATTAATAGACTATTTAGCAATCTGGGTATTTAGCAGTATTATGGATTGGGGGTAGAAGCTGTCTCGGATCCTGGTTGTCCGAGAGTGGATGCTCCGGTACCATTTGCTGGACAGTAGCAGAGAAAACAGTCTTTGGCAAATTTTCTAATCAAATCGTGCCTTCCTCTGACACTGGCTGATATAGAGGTCCTGGATGGCAGGGAGCTCAGCCACAGTGATGCCTCCCAAAAGAACACACAGTGTAGTAGGCTACCTCATCCATTATGAGTGCATGGCAGGTGACAGGCAGCCACAAACTCTCCTGCATTGCCAGTGGGCAATAAGGGTCTAGAGAAATATATGGGCAAGATAAGGTCTCCAGCAACCTTATTCAATAAACGTGTGTGTTTATCACAGTGAGAATAATGATAGGAAAGGGCAGGTCCCTTCCAGTAGAGGCTGCTGAGGGAAGGAAGGCTCATAATAATGGCTTGACTGGCATTTATGGAATGGTATCAAACACGTGGTCATGTGTTTGATACCATTCCATTCCAGCCATAATACTCCGTTTCAGCCATTGGTATGAACCGATCTCTCCTCAGCAGCCTCCTCTGGTCCCTTCAGTATGCAGCATGGCTATACAGGATGGATAAGCATTAGCCAACAACAGTGTAAACCGTGATCATGAACTAGATTCAGCCCGCGGGACGATTTTTCTTGAGCATCGGTCAGGGGGCCGGAACATAAAATAATTTGTAGACTGCAAATTGACCGCAAGAAGCCCAAACATATGTGGTATTTGACAAAACCTCATCATTTTCCAACCTTGCTTACGTTTGAATACGATCACCTGTCTCTCTATTATGCGTGGGAATACTTGATTTGATACAGATATCCAAAATGTAAATCACTTGGATCGGCTTTCCTGGTGTTTTTAGTATTTTATGTCCAACAATACAAATATAACAACAACAATTGTTTCTCAGACAATTTGGGGGGATAAATAAAACCACGGGGCGCCAGTTGGCGAACCCTGGGGTAAATAGACCTCCTTCAAAAAGGGACTTTAGCAGGCTCTTCCATCTGTACAATACTACTACCACCACCAATAGTCAGTAGTGATGAACGGTAAATTTACCCAAATGAACCCGCATCCGATCGATCCAACCCACGAGTTCAAATAAAATAGACGACTCTTTAGATATAATAACCACGGAAAGCTATAACACGGGCCGAATATCTGTTGCACCGGGTAGGCTACAGTTTCAGACAGGCACATGCACTGTCTCTGGTTTCGAGTGTTTCATAAATTACATGCCAGCCCCCATGTCACCGAGGAGTCGGCGAATTTCAAAGGTTATGCAGTCAGGCCTACATTGTGACAAATAACTGCATGCATGAATGTACGGCGTTACATTGTAGCATGTTACATGAAAAGCAGCCATTTATCATAACAGTGAGAAATAACAACCGCGTCAATGTAAAGTGTACTCAACTCGCGGCAGCGGTACTGAACTTCCGTTGTTGAGCCCCCGAATACCGCTGAATTCCGATGCAAAGCACAAATTAATTGGCAACATGACATCTACAATGCGCACATGCATCGCTAATAACTCACCTTTTTATGTTGGCGACATTCCTTCACTTGCGTTTTGGCGTGAAATACAAGCTGCTATGCTTACAGCTGGGCACACCTAGGCTGCAAATCCAACTGATCCAGAGGCGGTGTTGCTGCTTCTCCAGCAGATAGCTAGCAGATCCGACCCGCTTGCTTACAGCTACACTAGGGTCCAAAGGGCTTGCTTTCAGCTGCACTAAGGTCCAACAGGCTTCCTGTTTAGATCAACGGCGGAACTGGAGCGAGTAACTGCTCGGAAAACGTACCTAAATCGAGGTATGAGAAATGTGTTGTACACCGAATTTTTCCATTATCCAAACTGAAAAGTTTGAACTACTGCTAGTGTTTAAGTTTTTTTTTTTTTTTTTTTATTTAACCTTTATTTAGCTAGGCAAGTCAGTTAAGAACACATTTTTATTTACAATGATGGCCTACCAAAAGGCAAAAACCTCCTGCGGGGAGGGGGCTGGGATTTAAATATATATATATATATATATATATATATATATATATATATACAGACACACAGTGGGGAGAACAAGTATTTGAAACAATGCCGGTTTTGCAGGTTTTCCTACTTACAAAGCATGTAGAGGTCTGTAATGTTTTATCATAGGTACACTTCAACTGTGAGAGACGGAATCTAAAACAAAAATCCAGAAAATCACATTGTATGATTTTTAAGAAATTAATTTGCAAGAACTACAGGAAACGTATAATCTCTGTAATTGCAAACAAATGTTTCTGTACCAAATATTAAGTTCTGCTTTTCTGATGTATCAAATACTTTTGTCATGCAATAAAATGAAAATTAATTTCTTAAAAATCATACAATGTGATTTTCTGGATTTTTGTTTTAGATTCTGTCTCTCACAGTTGAAGTGTACCTATGATATAAATTACAGACCTCTACATGCTTTGTAAGTAGGAAAACCTGCAAATTCGGCAGTGTATCCAATACTTGTTCTCCTCACTGTATATATATATATATAGGACAAAACACACATCATGACAAGAGAGACAGCACTACATAAAGAGAGACCTAAAGACAACAATGTAGCAAGGCAGCAGCATATGACAACAACATGGTAGCAGCACAAAACATGGTACAAACATTATTGGGCACAGACAACAGCACAAAGGGCAAGAAGGTAGAGACGACAATAGATCACGCAAAGCAGGCACAACTGTTAGTAAAAGTGTCCATTATTGAGTCTTTGAATGAAGAGATTGAAATAAAACTGTCCAGTTTGAGTGTTTGTTGCAGCTCGTTCCAGTGCTAGCTGCAGTGAACTGAAAAGACGAGCGACACAGGGATGTGTGTGCTTTGGGGATATTTAACAGAATGTGACTGACAGAATGGGTGGAGGATGAGGGCTATGTGGAGGATGAGGGGTATCTCAGATAGGGGGGAGTGAGACCTAAGAGTGTTTTATAAATAAGCATAAACCAGTGGGTCTTGCGACTAGTGTACAGAGATGACCAGTTTACAGAGGAGTATAGAGTGCAGTGATGTGTCCTATAAGGATCATTGCTGGCAAATCTGATGGACGAATAGTAAAGAACATGTAGCCGCTCAAGAGCACCCTTACCTGCAGATCTGCAGTTTTCATCCTTCTCAGATGAAAAGGAGGAAGAGGCAAAGCGAGAGGGATAACTGGGACCAAAGTCTGTGTTCTCCAGCAGTGAAACATTTTTGTATTGAGGTTAATGAGAGTTGAATTTGTTTAACAAATATAATTGCTTATTTACTACTTGTGGCTTGTGGCTTATTTGGTCAAATCTGAGTTTTGTAATGATTAGGTTGTTACGACGTACTGATATAAATAGGACATGTGACATCCCAGTAAAACACTTCATATCGGAGTTGTGCTTGTCATCACTAATTGCCACAATCCCAGCCCATTTCTACAATTTATCGTCTTAATTTGATTTTAAACCTAACCTTAACCACACTGCTAACCTTATTCCTAACCATAACCTTCAATTAAAACCAATAACCAAATGTTTATTTTCATGATTTTTTTTAACGATTTATCCAATTTTGACTTTGTGCTTGTGGAAACAGTTGTGCCTGTTATTCACACCTCTCATTGGCAAGAATGGTCCCACCTGATCTTGCCTTCTCCCGACTGCCTTCCATATTTGAAGACATTTATTTTCATTGTTAGAGTGGCCACTAGAGTATCTAGTCAATATATTGGACAATCTGTGTCCTTAAGCTAGGTAGCGTTTTAGAATGGCAGCGTCAGCCAATCAGCTCCTTTGTTGTTCAACGCGACGTGGACGTGCCATTCCATAATGGCTGCTTTGGCTACTGCTAGCTAGCATGAGGACAAAAACAGCCGTTTACTTAAAAACTAGTGGTCGAGGGCACATCAACCCTGGATTGAGGTTCGTTTTCAGAGCCATATCTCACGCCGGCTCCGTGGTGTCTTAATCTACACAGGAAGCCTGTCTGACCCTAGTGCAATTGTAAGCAAGTGGGTTGGATCTGCTGGCTCCGTGGTGGACAGACAGTGAATGGATTCTGGGGGGAGATAGAGGAAATTAGAGATGTGTGTAATAGGGGGCATTAGTGTGTAGGCAGTTATCAGCATGCCCCATATTTAGAATCTAATTCATTAATTAATTAGCAATTGATGCAGTGATGAGATTTATTTTTACCATTCAAAATGATTGGTTTCTTTTTTTCTGTAGAATTCTAAATCAAATCGAGCTGTATTTCTACAGCACATTTCAGACAGGGTATGCAACACAATGTGCTTCACAGGAAAAAACTAGAAAAATAAAAACGGAAATATTTCCTACACAACAAACATAACAGGATAAAAAAAACAAAATAATAAAAACTAAATGACCAAAAAGCACCCTAAGGAAAAGCAAAGCTACAAAGGTGTGTTTTAAGATCTCTTTTAAATATGTCCACAGTTTTGACCTCCCTCAGGTTCTCTGGCAGGCTATTCCAGAGGCTGGGGGCATAATAACTAAATATTGCCTCTCCATGCCTCTTGGTCATAGTCTTTTGGATAGTTACAAGGCCAGTACCAGAGAATCAGAGGGACCTACTGGGTACATAACTTAAAAGCATGTCTGACATTTATTTCAGTGCGCAAACGTGGATTGATTTTAAAATTATCTTAAAATTCATTCTAAAACTCACAGGCAGCCAATGCAGAGACTTTAAAACCAGTGTAATGTGTGCTTTCTGTCTGGTCTTGTACTGCAGCTTTCTGTATGTTTTGCTGTTGACCAATGGCTTTCTTGGGTAGACCAGACAGGAGATCATTACTGTAGTTAAGCCTGTTTGTAATAAAAGCATGGATGAGCCTCTCTATATCAGCATGAGAGAGAAATGGCAGCACCTTGGCAATGTTCCTCAGGTGTTAAAAAGCTATTTTGGTCACATTCCTAATGTGGGATTCTAAATTGAGTTCAGAATCTAAAATGACACCTAGTTTTTTTACCTACTGTTTTATCATTATTGCCCATGAATTAAAATGTGCGACAAGATTCTTTCTCTGTGCTAACAATAACTACCTCGGTCTTGTCTTGATTTAGCTGGAAGAAGTTGTGAATCATGCAAGTATTTAAATCAATAACACAGTCTAATAATTTAATCCGTGGCGTTAAAATCCTCTGGTGACACAGAAATGTAAAGTTGTGTATCGTCTGCTGTGCTTTCTGATAACGCTGCCAAGGGGTAACATATATACTGAACAGTACCGGACTCAAGATTATTATAACAGATTATAACAGAACATGGCCAAGATGTTCAAACGTTCATAGATGACCAGCAGGGTCAGATAATAATAATCACAGTGGTTGTAGAGGGTGCAACAGGTCAGCACCTCGGGAGTAAATGTCAGTTGGTATTTCATAGCTGATCATTCATAGTTAGAAACAGCAGGTGCAGTAGAGAGAGAGTCCAAAACAGCAGGTCCAGGACAAAGTAGCACGTCCAGTGAACAGGTCAGTGTTCCATAGCCACAGGCAGAACAGTTGAAACTGGAGCAGCAGCATGACTAGGTGGACTGGGGACAGCAAGGAGTCATCAGTCCTGAGTCCTGAGGCATGGTACCAGGGCTCAGGTCCTCCGAGAGAAGAGAGAGATAAAGAGAGAAAAGGAGAGAGAGAGAATTCGAGGGAGCATACTTAAATTCACACAGGACACTGGATAAGGCAGGATAAGTACTTCAGATATAACAGACTGACACTAGCCCCCCGACACATAAACTATTGCAGCATAAATACTGGAGGCTGAGACAGGAGGGGTCGGGAGACACTGTGACCCTGTGCCTGTGAACAGGGAGTGATAAACAATAGCTTGCACTTCTTCAGATCTGCAATTAAAAACTGTTTTGAAGGAGGTGGTGGGTATAGGATCGAGAAGGAAGGTAGAATGCTTTTAATTTGTGATATCACATTCCTGAGCATGGCTGTGTCAACCAGGGAAAATAAATCCATAGTGCCTTTGCGTGTTAGGCTAGGGCACATATCATAAAACTTCTCATCAGGTCTTGCTTGACTGAGCCTAATGTTAATTATCTTATCTCTGAAATCTACTGCAAACTCATCACATTTAGATGTGGAGGAAAATTCACATTTAGGATTTATCAGGCCATCAATGGCTGAGAAGAGCACTCTCGAATGATTCTGATTATTAGTGATCAAGTTAGAAAAATTAGCCCATCTGGCATTTCTAATTGCCTTATATATGCCAAGTTGCTCTCTCAGAATATCATAATGGACCTGCAACTTTGACTTTCTACACTTTCGGTCTCCCTTTCTGCAATTTCTCTTGAATTGATTAGTTTCTTCACTCATCCAAGGGGCTCTCTGTTTGGATGTGGCTTTTTTCAACCTTACTGGAGCTATGGTATCAATGGTTGTCCTTAATTTGCTATTAAAGTTGTCAACTAAATCATCACAAGAGGAAGGCAGAATAGGTGAATGAGTATTGTTCATACACTCAATGCAATCTGTAGCAACTTCAGAGGCAAGATAGCATTTCTTAATAACGTGTTCAGTATTACCATGTGCTGTGGGCTACAAGCTAGTAAAAAACACACAGTGGTGATCAGATAAAGCAACATCAACAATGGAGGATATGTCAATAGAAGTCCCTTGGTAATAACCAGGTCCAGAGTATAGCTGTGGTTATGGGTGCACCCATTAACATGTTGGATAAAGTCCATAGAGCTCAACAGATTCATAAATTCAATGACCTTGGAGTAAGTCTCTTTGTCAACATGAATATTAAAATCGCCCAACACAAAGATTTTATCATAGTTCTCAAGGATAGTAGACAATAGTTCTGAGAAATCAGTAAAGAAAGTGGGACAGTGCTTTGGTGGCCTATACAAGGTTATGGCCAGCACTGATGGCTGACATTTAAACAGTATAGCATGATGCTCAAAAGACCCAAAGTTGCTTCAATAAGAGCAACACTACAGTCTGAAGACAGCCATGTTTCAGTGAGAAACATGCAATCAACTTTGAGCTCAGTAATGAGGTCATTCACGAGAAAGGTTTTATTTGTGATCTAACATTTAAAAGTGCCATATTCAATGAGTGTGGGCCACTCTGCCCATGGAGCATCTGCCTCGTGGTAACCAATGGAATAACAACCAAATTATTAATGTTACAACCATGTTTTCTGACAGTCTCCAATCTATCAGAATGGTAGGAGATTGCAGTTTGTGTAAACTCACTAGAAGGCGGAGTAAAAGGAACATACAACTCACAATAACTATAGTGCCACTTCTACAGGAGTTTAAATGGTTTCGAATTCCTCTGTTGCTTATTCTGACAGGGAGAACTGGAGCACTACCAGACCCTGTCCCTCAGTCTGACAGGGAGGACTAGAGCACTACCAGACCCTGTCCCTCAGTCTGACAGGGAGGACTAGAGCACTACCAGACGCTGTCCCTCAGTCTGACAGGGAGAACTGGAGCACTACCAGACCCTGTCCCTCAGTCTGACAGGGAGGACTAGAGCACTACCAGACCCTGTCCCTCGGTCTGACAGGGAGGACTAGAGCACTACAAGACCCTGTCCCTCAGTCTGACAGGGAGGACTAGAGCACTACAAGACCCTGTCCCTCAGTCTGACAGGGAGGACTAGAGCACTACCAGACCCTGTCCCTCAGTCTGACAGGGAGGACTAGAGCACTACCAGACCCTGTCCCTCGGTCTGACAGGGAGGACTAGAGCACTACAAGACCCTGTCCCTCAGTCTGACAGGGAGGACTAGAGCACTACAAGACCCTGTCCCTCAGTCTGACAGGGAGGACTAGAGCACTACCAGACCCTGTCCCTCAGTCTGACAGGGAGGACTAGAGCACTACCAGACCCTGTCCCTCAGTCTGACAGGGAGGACTAGAGCACTACCAGACCCTGTCCCTCGGTCTGACAGGGAGGACTAGAGCACTACAAGACCCTGTCCCTCAGTCTGACAGGGAAGACTAGAGCACTACAAGACCCTGTCCCTCAGTCTGACAGGGAGGACTAGAGCACTACCAGACCCTGTCCCTCAGTCTGACAGGGAGGACTAGAGCACTACCAGACTCTGTCCGTCAGTCTCTTAAACAGTTTGCAATGTTGCTGGAAATAATCCTGGAACCCCTGCAGTTGTGTTTGCCTGCACACACACACACACACACACAAGTCAAATTCAGTCAGCTGTGTAGCCCATGACACTGTAGTCTGGGCTACACTCTGCTGTATAATAGATAAGGACCCCCAGAAGTGTTGTGTCATTACTGTTCCTAGCCACTCGTCTTATTAAACTAAATCCTTACTGTGTTTGCAGTAAGTGTGAAAGGATAGCCTGTTTTTACCTGTCCAATTCTTTCAGATCTGTGAATGTTAAAGGGGTAGTTGTGGATAAATATCTACATTGAGAATGGCCAGACTCTCCTTCCTCAGTTTGTTTGCGTGTGTTCCCATCTTTTTAATGCACTCACATTTGAAGGGCTGCTGATCATTGACATGCTTATTTCTACAACAGTCTATAGTATTATAGACCAACAGAGGGCAGCCTTGCACCACATAATTATTTCACACCCATTGGCATTGATTCTGTGTGTGTGTGTGTGTGTGTGTGTGTGTGTGTTTCTATATTTTTTAGGTTGGTACTGTTGTCCTATTTCACACATGTACACATTTGTATTATATGCATGTGAATTGGAAATGTGTTTTTTTCATATGCCAACTCCCCCCGAGACACCCTTGGAGAGTGGGGTCACAACCAGGGATCAGCCATTATTGACATTGACCCTGGAGCAATTACACCCTTAACCACTCGGCTACCTATTTATGTGTGTTTTTGTATCCTATACCAGAGTCAAACATAATTTTTTCTCCACTCTCTGTCCCCCCACCTCGAAGCTTGTGGGATTCTTACGGCCCATCTGTGTGTGGAGACAAAGGGCCTATAGGCCAGCTCAGGCCCAGCTCTCGCCCAAGCCCCTGCTGCTGGAGTGGCCACAGACAATACCCCATCCCCCCTAGGGCCGAGTGAGAGAGATTTTTTTTGTCACTGGCCTACACACAATACTAATAATGTCAAAGTGGAATAATGTTCTTAATTATTATTATTTTTTATTTTTTTATTTTTTACAAATGTATTAAAAATGAAAACCTGAAATGTCTTAAATCAATAAGTATTCAACCTCTTTGTTATGGCAAGTTCAGGGGTAAAAATGTGCTTAACAAGTAATATAATAAGTTGCATGGACTCACTCTGTGTACGATAATAGTGTTAAACATTATTTTTGAATGACTACCTCATCTCTGTACCTCACACATACAATTATCTGTAAGGTCCCTCAGTCGAGCAGGGAACTTCAAATACAGATACAACCACAAAGACCAGGAAGGATTTCCAATGCCTCGCAAAGTAGGGCACCTGTTGGTCGATGGATAAAAATAAAAAAGCAGACATTGAATATCCCTTTTAGCATGGTGAAGTTATTAATTGCACTTTGGTTGGTATATCAATACACCCAGTAACTACAGAGATACAGGTGTCCTTCCTAACCCAGTTGACGGAGAGGAAGGAAACCGCTCAGGGATTTTACCATGAGGCCAATGGTGACTTTAAAACAGTTACAGAGGTTAATGGCTATGATAGGAGAAAACTGAAGAAGGATAACAACATTGTAGTTACTCCACAATACTAACCTAATTGACAGAGTGAAAAGAAGGAAGCATGTACAGAATTAAAATATTCCAAAACATGTATCCTGTTTGCAACAAGTCACTAAAGTAATTCTGCAAACTATTTGGCAAATCAGTTAACTTTTTGTCCTGAATACAAAGTGTTATGTTTGGGCAAATGTATTGAAATACATTACTGAGTACAACTCTCCATATTACCAAGAATGGTGGTGGCTGCATCATGTTATGGGTATGCTTGTAGTCGTTAAAGACTGGGGAGTTTTTCAGGATAAAAAACAAAGGGAAGGGAGATAAGCACAGGCAAAATCCAAGAAGAAAATCTGGTTCAGTCTGCTTTCCACTAGACACTGGGAGATTAATGTGCCTTTCAGCAGAACAATAACCTAAAACACAAGGCCAAATCTTCACTGGAGTTTCTTACCAAGGAGACAGTAAATGTTCCTGAGTAGCTGAGTTATATGTATATAATCTATGTCAAGACCTGAAAATGGTTGTCTAGCAATGATCAACAACTAATTTGACAAAGCTTGAAGAATTTTGAAAAGAGTAATGGACAAATATTGTACAATCCAGGTGTGCAAAACTCTTAGATTTACACAGAAAACTCACAGCTGTAATCTCTGCCAAAGGTGATTCTAACATGTATTGACTCAGTGGTGTGAATACCTATGTAAATTTGCAAAAATGTATAAAAACATGTTTTCCCTTGATCATTATAGGGTATTGTGTATAGATGGGTGAGAAATAAATATGTTTAATCCATTTTGAATTCAGGCTGTAGCACAACAAAATGTTGGGTTATGGGGTATGAATACTTTCTGAAGACACTGTACATATATTTCAGGATGTTGTGAATCCCTGGAAATATTCAGAATTCATGTAAACATAACAGTTTGAAAACTTAGCTTATCCAAAAGAAAGTGGTCTCTTGGCACAATTTACCCCAGGTTTAGAGTAGATGAACATAGGGACAGGGTAGGCATATAGGGACACATTTCTAACACATTGGGAAGAAAACATTTCAATTCTGTCCTAGAGGGAGGCAAACCCAACTGCCCGTCCCGCCACAAGGAGTCGCTAGAGTGCGATGACCCAAGTAAAGGCCCCCAACCAAACCCTCCCCTAACCTGGACAGTGCTGGGCCAATTGTGTGCCGCCCTATGGAACTCCAGATCACAGTCGGTTGGATTACAGCCCGAGGTCGAACCTGGGTCTGTAGTGAAACCTCTAGCACTGCGCTAGAGTGCCTTAGACCGCTGTGCCACTCGGGAGACCCAGGGAGGCATTTGTCATCATTTGAACTTGACTAAGCACACAAATGTGTGGTGTCTTCAAAGTACTGTGCATAAAACTGACAAAGTGTCGTCATTATGGGGTACATTGATTAACCATTTCCTCAACTTGCACCTGGCCAAATTTCACAATTTACACCAAAGCCACCATTTTGACTATATTAGCCCACACAGCTACAAGGCTGCACTTTCTGCTAGGTTTAGGACCTCATATTGTAGCTTATAGAGACTCCAACTGATGTATAACCTTTGTAACGGCTCAACCAACCCTTTGGCACAAGTTACTCCACTTTCCCCTATGTGACATTTCCTTCATTTTCTCCTTCTTATAATTTTGCTTTGTAGCTTTAGTTGATGCAAGCTTTTTAGCTCTCCAAATTTACTTGAGGTATATTTTTTTATAGATTATTTCATTGTAAATAATTAGCTTGAACAAAGTATTAGCCTAGTTTGTTTCAATAGGTTTTGTTTTGTTTTACGAATTAGACCCACAACATGCTTCTTCTGTATTCACAAAACTGACATGAATTTGCATGTAGAAAATCTTGTTTGTTTATAAATATTTAATGTTTTTCATGTAGCATTTGCTGTGCTGCTTTATGTTGCATTATTTATCAGTGGACTATCCAAATAATATCAGTCCTACAGCCTACAATTATTGTCCGTATTATTTATCCATCGAATAAGCTCTCTTTGTCCAGCCAATATGATGCTTTTTTTCGTTTGTCCATGATTCCCATGTCACCTCTCCCTAAATGTATGTGTGTGTGTGTGTGTGTGTGTGTGTGCGCCCGCTCCCGTCCCGGGGGATTTGTCAGACGGATGGGCTGTAATGCGGTTGTCTCTGCTCGTCTGCAGGAACACCTGCCCCTTCCGTGGGGAGAGCGTCTGTCCTCCCGCTGCAGAGCGAATCCCCAGCTCAGATACTGGCACAGACCTCGCCTCTCCAATCTGGGGAAATGATGAAATAGCCTGGCGTCACAGATATCTTTAGTTTAGAAATGTTTTAGTCGAATTTCCACGTGAACGTTTGCCAGAATACAACAACAAACATTTAAGATAAAAAAATGCATTAACAATTTATTAATTTATTAACAAAAGCTGTTTAGGTGTGTTATATATATGGCATACCACAAAAGGACACCCTGAAATGTTAAGCAATCTTTGGAAAGCAGGTATTGGCTAAAGTAAACTATGGAGTTTGTCACATAAAAAAATGTTATTGTCCTTTAAAGCTGAACATGAAACCAACAAACTTCTGGACAATCGAAAAAGCTAATAATGAAGTTGTAGGCCTAAAGCTGAAACTGTGTCTCACCCTACCAAACAAAACACTGCAATCTCACTTGCAACCTCTGGATTTAACAGGGATTTCAAAAACATTTTGGGAAATTTTTAATAGATAAAAATCGATTAAAAAGTGCAATAAAGAGCAACAGTATTTGTTCTGTTGTCAGAGTATAAATAATTGTTATATATATTACAAATAAATATGTATGTGCAAACACCAGACATAAGACATTACAATGTAAACATGAATTGATAAATACATAACTTACTAAGCCTAATACAAAAACAAATAACGAATATAATATACAACATATCATATCTGTAAATAAGTGGCACTTATATTCTACTTTGAACTTCATCACTGATTTCAGCGAATCTCTACAGCTACAGATCCTTTAAATCAGCCCTGTCCGGAGAGAAGTTTCGCCATGGCAAGTATTGGCTAACAGGACAGCTTTTCAATACTAGGCTAATAAACCTATAAGAAGTAGGATCACCCGACATTATTGCGTTTTCTGACACTGCAAATTTGGATTCGATTGGGTAAGTCTGTGGGTAAGTCCAGTGGGGCAGCAGTTTCTTTCCTTCACAACACTGAGAAAGAGAAAGACATTAGGTCCTGTTTTACTGTGTGACTCTGGCCTAGAGTGGCAGCACACAGGGCACTTGGGCACACACTACAGGCACAGCAGTGCTCCCAGGCCAGATATATGTCAACAATGTCTATCAAGCATTCGTATGCAGTCCACCCTACCCAGTCTCCATCTTCAGTCTTCTCTCCTTCCCTGACGGTGTCCATCCTTGACTGATGACCTACACATCCAGCACATGGTTGAGGTAAGTGATGTAGCAGATTGCGAGCCGGAGGATCTCAATCTTGGACAGCTTCTTGTCTGGCGGAAGTGTCGGGAGAAGCTTCCTCAGCTCGGCGAACCCAACGTTGAAAGCCTCGACGCGAATGCGCTCTCTTGTTGCGTGCGCGGACCGGTACTTGGCTGTAGCGCGCCTCCGCCTCCTCTTCTCCTCCCTGCTGAGGGAAGGAATGGACAGAGAGCGCGCCTTGCCTTCGCCCTCTGCGGGCTCCGCGGGCAGGGGGGCGCACTCCATCTTGATGCTGTTCAGCAGGGTCTCTGTGTCGGGCTGCCCCCAGGGCAGGTCAACGTCTGGCTGGTCAGGACTAAGCATCATCTTCAGGCCGTCTGTTTTGTGGTCTGTTTTCAGATCAAAGGTTCAACCCCTGTGGAAAAAATAGGATTTAGTATTATAACAAAGTATATGTGAGAGAATATGTTAAGTTTCTATGGACAATTCGATTTTCGATTTTTAAAAACGGAGAGAATATTTTTGCAAGATGCGCATGTTCGCAAACCTGTTGTGCGCTGTCCTTTGTGCTGATTCTAAACAAATCACTTTCGTCTAGCTTGTTATGGTCTGATGTAGGTGCTTATTTCCCTGTTGATACAATGTGGAGTATCTGTATTATTAAAAAGCCCTTAAAAAGATCTTTCGAAAATAGCTTATTACTATTCATAAAGTTTTGCAATTCTGTCTAGTCTTGACCCTTTTAAAACGGTCTCATCTGCCCACTTTATCGAATCAAATTTCCACAGGCTGCATTTCATTTAATCCTATAGCTGCGAACAGAGACCACCGAACACAGCAGACATTAAATCATCATCTGACTTAATTGAAATTAATTATTGGGAGAGCTCTGGATTCACGTGAGCAGCTGGCCATCTGTCTTGCAGACGATTCACCCGCTGTATGGTTGAATGACGCGCGTTTGAAATACGCAGAGACACAAACGGGATATCCTTTATATGTTGGGTCATATAAAGGAACCATGATTCATTAAAATAAGTTGACCTTTATTTAACTAGGCAATTCAGTTAAAAACAAATTCTTATTTACAATGACTGCCTTGAACTGCCTTGTTCAGGGGCAGAAGGACAGATTTTTGTTTTAAAATATCGGTTCGGGGATTCGATCCAGCAACCTTTTGTACACTGGCCCAACGCTCTAACCACTAGAATACCTGCCGCCTCATCATGTAACGTTTAGAGGGGATAACGTAAATGATCATAAACCACTGTAACTATTTCTATAATAAAATAAATGCCACTTATAAAAAGGAAAACGATATGCTTTAAAACCAACCAGCATAAATCAGTTATTAGTTTCACTTTGAGGAATGTTTCGACTCACCAATTTTAATTAGCTCAACTTTATCCAAGGGTGCACCCCTGAGGAGTTATTTCCACTGTAAAAACTCTCGTTGGTGTCACCCACGGTCACACATCTCCAACCCTTCTCATCAACATTTATTTGATTATAGGTGATACCAACTTCAAATTAGATGTTAGTCTATTCACAACTATTTTACGTGTCCATTAACTAATTATAAGCGGACTGTTGTCGTTCTTTCGTTCTTTTCATTTGAGCATCACTTGATTGTTTGAGGACAGATTTTCTTAAGCGTTGTCTCTTGACCTCCGCTGAAGAAAACAAATTAGGTTGTTGTGAGGAGAGGGTGCGCTCGTGGAGAGAGTGACTCCTGTAGTCCGCCTTGTTTTTCCGTGATATTATGATGCGCTTTAGTAAACTGCATGCCAGGGACCATTCTTCTGTGAGGGAAACGATTACAGGGAATCCTTCCGCCTGCTCGTGTCTCACCTTCGCGCGTGCTGACTCTCTTGTGCGTGCCAGATTGTGTGAGAGATAAGAAGAGCCGAACCCATAATAAAGCCTCGCGGGGAGTGACTGCAGCATGAGGAATACATGAGGAATGGTATTGTCTGCCTCGTTGTTCTTTCACCCTCCCTCCTCCTCCTCCTCCTCCTCCCCTGCGATAATATATAGACACTAATGGTGACATATCGTATTGGGTAAAGGTGCTAGTGAGATGATCACGATGTTCATCAGTGACACCACATATAACATATATCTTAATCAATTGATTGATGCAATGATTACCAATTGTTTCCGGTAATGGTTTTTGTATGGATATGTAATCTCCAAAACACAAATAACCTCCATCACTGAATCTAACTGAAAAACATGCTATCTTGTTCCACCATCCAGTGTCACACACCAAGATGACCACCACAGCAGCCTGCTTCACAAGCACCTTTATTATTGAGTAAATAACAAGGTATACGGTTCCCAGGCAACCCAGCACCTTGGTGGTGATGAGAAATTGATGTTTAACAGTTCAATACGCTTATAGACGATCTGGGAGCAGTAAAATGGGAGAGAATATAGGGCTTTATCACTGTAAAACTACAGCATAACACCTGCTTAGCTATCACTGTCACTGTAATTGGCCTGGGGAGCTAATAAAGCCACTCTACAAGGTTGGGAGGGTGAGGCAGAGAAGCGATGGAGGGTATATTGGAAGTCACATGTTATACTGTATAACCAATGAGAGACATAAACAGATCAATAGCCATCTCAATAGAGGTTACTCTTTTACTTGGACCAATTACCCAAATATCATGATATTAAGCTAATGCTACCATATTACATGTAAAATATGCCCCTTCTTACACAGAGAAACGAACAGACTAATAAATGAAGGAAACAGCATAGCTGAAAAAGGGACATATGGACCCATGTTGTGGCCCCATCCCAATCAGATTGTGTAGGGGTGTCATGGGAATAGGGTGGCCATAGGGCCAGCCGCCATACTGTCAGACCTAACACACACTGTTACGCTGTCACAGGGGAAGGGTATGTGTGTGCATGGGTGTAGGTAAGAAAAAATAGAGACAGTGTGTGTGTGTGTGTGTTGAGTGTGTGTTCCACAATAAAGCACCTGTCTACAGTAATTGGTCCATAGACTGCTGTACCCCTCACCTTGGGTCACACACACACACACACACACACACACACACACACACACACACACACACACACACACACACACACACACACACACACACACACACACACACACACAGTTTCCCTGTTACTCTACATGATACGGCAGCACCACATGAAAGTTAATTTGTAATATACTTTTGTTAATGATTCTACGTTTGTAGGATTTTATAAATACTATGCAGATTAAGAAAAATGCCTGCATTACGAAGCCCACTAGATTTGTGTGGGAAGTAATTTTGAGTACTATGAAAAGGAAGTGTCTCAGTTCCATGTTGTCGTCATGGTGTGGTGCTGTAATTGTGCAACAGTATATTCAGTTGCCGATCACCCAGACGGGAATGATAGATCACACCTATTGATTTTCTGTGGTTCCTTTTGACAGGATGACCTATTCGGGAATCCTTTCAACAGCTTAATTCACCTTAAACACTGAATCAATGGAGATCAATTGTACCAAACTGTGCTCAGTCCAGAATAACCGTACCCACTGGGCAAAAGCTGGTTGAATCAACATTGTTTTCATATCATTTCAACCCCAAAAATCTTTTGGATGGCGTTGAATCAACATTGGAAAACTAGTTGGATTTGCAAAAAGTCATCAACGTAAGGTCAGGTTGTATTTTTCTTACCCAACTTTGAACCTAAATCCAAGGACATGGTGATCATTTCACGTTGAATTCACGTTAATTGACAACTCAACCAAATGTAAATCAAAACTAGACGTTGAACTGACATCTGTGCCCAGTGGGTAGCCTATACCAACCAGCTAACCACCCAAACAACTGGCCCTTATGGGAAGCACCCATGCTAATTGTATAGTACAAGATAAATAATAGGTCAACTTTGTTGTGAAGATCATTTCTGTGTGGCTGAATCAAAGTAAGATTCTCCTCCTTCTCTTCTTCCTTCTCTCCTCGCTCTCTCATTCTCCCCCTCTCTCTCCTGGGTGTACCCCTGGTCTGCTTTAGCCTGGACACCATCTGTTCCATCATGGAAATGGAATGAGGGAGCCTCAAACCTCTAACCATCACCTCCTCTCTCATCTGTCTCTGTGTGTGTGAAACCACGTCAATCTGGGCCCCTTAAAATATGGATCCTTCCTTTGTAGGCTCAATGTTCCATTGTGAATTCCAATAAAATGTATGTGTAATTCTGTGTGTTTGTGCCTGTCAGTGCGTGTGCGCACTCCCTGTCTCTCTTGAGTCCAGGATGCATTTGAGGAACGTCTGCTTCTCTATATTAAGCTTTCTTTTTCCTTCCTTTCACAATTCCCTCTCTCTCATTCGTCTCTTCCTCCCTACAGTGTTTTCTATCCAAGGTTTATATCACAAATGTTTGAATTGCCAAGGTTTTGAAGCTGTCCCATTTCTCTCACTCACCCATGTTCTGACTGTTTGCTTGTCTCTGTATCTTCAATTTTTTTAATGGTGAATCTTATCCACAGTAGATTGTGAAGCACAGTAATTGACCAACATGCAGAGTGAAACTCAGTTCATTTATCTGTTCTCTCTTTCCGTCTGGTTGCCATCTGTTGTCATCTTTTGTTTCTGCTGGTCTGGAATCAGATGGCATCTAATCGATAGGCTTTGTAACCATGGCTACTGGACCAACAGGATATGAGGAGTAAGGGAGGGAATAAAGGAACTAAAAGGAGGGATGGAGTGAGTGAGAACTCAATTGCAGGACCACTCACATTCCCCATAATGTTAAATAAATTCCCCTGTGCTGCATTTGCGCTGAAAATAATTGGGGTAATAATTAATCCCCTGCTTTTAGGTTCATGACTCTCTCAGTCTGAGCTCAGGAAAAGTGTCTGCAGAAGTCAAGAAAAATTATTCCAAGAAATCATTAACAATTATTCCAAGCTTGTCCATGCCAACAGATCCACAGATGATGCAATCTCCATTGACCACACTGCCCTTTCAAACCTGGACAAAAGGAAGAATGCTATTCATTGACTACAGTTCAGTGTTCAACACCATAGTACCCTTAAAGCTCATCACTAAGCTACCCTGGGACTAAACACCTCCCTCTGCAACTGGATCCTGGACTTCCTGACGGGCCACCCCCAGGTGGTAAGGGTAGGAAACAACATATCCGCCACACTGATCCCCAACACGGGGGCCCCTCAGGGGTGCGTGCTCAGTCCCCTCCTGTACTCCCTGTTCACTCATGACTGCATGGCCAGGCATAACTCCAACACCATCATTAGGTTTGCTGATGACACAACAGTGGTAGGCCTGATCACAACAAAGAGACTGCCTATAGGATGCACTTCCGGCGCCGACAGAAATGGCCGCCTCGCTTCGCGTTCCTAGGAAACTATGCAGTTTTTTGTTTTTTTACGTGTTATTTCTTACATTAGTACCCCAGGTCATCTTAGGTTTCATTACATACAGTCGAGAAGAACTACTGAATATAAGATCAGCGTCAACTCACCATCAGTACGACCAAGAATATGTTTTTCGCGACGCAGATCCTGTGTTCTGCCTTACAAACAGGACAACGGAATGGATTCCATGCAGCGACCCAAAAAAACGACTCCGAAAAAGAGGGAAACGAGGCGGTCTTCTGGTCAGACTCCGGAGACGGGCACACCGTGCACCACTCCCTAGCATTCTTCTTGCCAATGTCCAGTCTCTTGACAACAAGGTTGATGAAATCCGAGCAAGGGTAGCATTCCAGAGGGACATCAGAGACTGTAACGTTCTTTGCTTCACGGAAACATGGCTCACTGGAGAGACGCTATCCGAGGCGGTGCAGCCAACGGGTTTCTCCACGCATCGCGCCGACAGAAATAAACATCTTTCTGGTAAGAAGAGGGGCGGGGGCGTATGCCTCATGACTAACGAGACATGGTGTGATGAAAGAAACATACAGGAACTCAAATCCTTCTGTTCACCTGATTTAGAATTCCTCACAATCAAATGTAGACCGCATTATCTACCAAGAGAATTCTCTTCGATTATAATCACAGCCGTATATATCCCCCCCAAGCAGACACATCGATGGCTCTGAACTAACTTTATTTAACTCTTTGCAAACTGGAAACCATTTATCCGGAGGCTGCATTCATTGTAGCTGGGGATTTTAACAAGGCTAATCTGAAAACAAGACTTCCTAAATTTTATCAGCATATCGATTGCGCAACCAGGGGTGGTAAAACCTTGGATCATTGTTACTCTAACTTCCGCGACGCATATAAGGCCCTGCCCCGCCCCCCTTTCGGAAAAGCTGACCACGACTCCATTTTGTTGATCCCTGCCTACAGACAGAAACTAAAACAAGAGACTCCCACGCTGAGGTCTGTCCAACGCTGGTCCGACCAAGCTGACTCCACACTCCAAGACTGCTTCCATCACGTGGACTGGGATATGTTTCGTATTGCGTCAGATAACAATATTGACGAATACGCTGATTCGGTGTGCGAGTTCATTAGAACGTGCGTTGAAGATGTCGTTCCCATAGCAACGATTAAAACATTCCCTAACCAGAAACCGTGGATTGATGGCAGCATTCGCGTGAAACTGAAAGCGCGAACCACTGCTTTTAATCAGGGCAAGGTGTCTGGTAACATGACCGAATACAAACAGTGCAGCTATTCCCTCCGCAAGGCTATCAAACAAGCTAAGCGTCAGTACAGAGACAAAGTAGAATCTCAATTCAACGGCTCAGACACAAGAGGCATGTGGCAGGGTCTACAGTCAATCACGGACTACAAGAAGAAATCCAGCCCAGTCACGGACCAGGATGTCTTGCTCCCAGGCAGACTAAATAACTTTTTGCCCGCTTTGAGGACAATACAGTGCCACTGACACGGCCTGCAACGAAAACATGCGGTCTCTCCTTCACTGCAGCCGAGGTGAGTAAGACATTTAAACGTGTTAACCCTCGCAAGGCTGCAGGCCCAGACGGCATCCCCAGCCGCGCCCTCAGAGCATGTGCAGACCAGCTGGCCGGTGTGTTTACGGACATATTCAATCAATCCCTATACCAGTCTGCTGTTCCCACATGCTTCAAGAGGGCCACCATTGTTCCTGTTCCCAAGAAAGCTAAGGTAACTGAGCTAAACGACTACCGCCCCGTAGCACTCACTTCCGTCATCATGAAGTGCTTTGAGAGACTAGTCAAGGACCATATCACCTCCACCCTACCTGACACCCTAGACCCACTCCAATTTGCTTACCGCCCAAATAGGTCCACAGACGATGCAATCTCAACCACACTGCACACTGCCCTAACCCATCTGGACAAGAGGAATACCTATGTGAGAATGCTGTTCATCGACTACAGCTTGGCATTCAACACCATAGTACCCTCCAAGCTCGTCATCAAGCTCGAGACCCTGGGTCTCTTGCAACTGGGTACTGGACTTCCTGACGGGCCGCCCCAGGTGGTGAGGGTAGGCAACAACATCTCCTCCCCGCTGATCCTCAACACTGGGGCCCCACAAGGGTGCGTTCTGAGCCCTCTCCTGTACTCCCTGTTCACCCACGACTGCGTGGCCACGCACGCCTCCAACTCAATCATCAAGTTTGCGGACGACACAACAGTGGTAGGCTTGATTACCAACAACGACGAGACGGCCTACAGGGAGGAGGTGAGGGCCCTCGGAGTGTGGTGTCAGGAAAATAACCTCACACTCAACGTCAACAAAACTAAGGAGATGATTGTGGACTTCAGGAAACAGCAGAGGGAACACCCCCTATCCACATCGATGGAACAGTAGTGGAGAGGGTAGCAAGTTTTAAGTTCCTCGGCATACACATCACAGACAAACTGAATTGGTCCACTCACACAGACAGCATCGTGAAGAAGGCGCAGCAGCGCCTCTTCAACCTCAGGAGGCTGAAGAAATTCGGCTTGTCACCAAAAGCACTCACAAACTTCTACAGATGCACAATCGAGAGCATCCTGGCGGGCTGTATCACCGCCTGGTACGGCAACTGCTCCGCCCTCAACCGTAAGGCTCTCCAGAGGGTAGTGAGGTCTGCACAACGCATCACCGGGGCAAACTACCTGCCCTCCAGGACACCTACACCACCCGATGTTACAGGAAGGCCATAAAGATCATCAAGGACATCAACCACCGAGCCACTGCCTGATCACCCCGCTATCATCCAGAAGGCGAGGTCAGTACAGGTGCATCAAAGCTGGGACCGAGAGACTGAAAAACAGCTTCTATCTCAAGGCCATCAGACTGTTAAACAGCCACCACTAACATTGAGTGGCTGCTGCCAACTGACACTGACACTGACTCAACTCCAGCCACTTTAATAATGGGAATTGATGGGAAATTATGTAAATATATCACTAGCCACTTTAAACAATGCTACCTTATATAATGTTACTTACCCTACATTATTCATCTCATATGCATACGTATATACTGTACTCTATATCATCGACTGCATCCTTATGTAATACATGTATCACTAGCCACTTTAACTATGCCACTTTGTTTACATACTCATCTCATATGTATATACTGTACTCGATACCATCTACTGTATCTTGCCTATGCTGCCCTGTACCATCACTCATTCATATATCCTTATGTACATATTCTTTATCCCCTTACACTGTGTATAAGACAGTAGTTTTGGAATTGTTAGTTAGATTACTTGTTGGTTATTACTGCATTGTCGGAACTAGAAGCACAAGCATTTCGCTACACTAGCATTAACATCTGCTAACCATGTGTATGTGACAAATAAAATTTGATTTGATTTGATTTAGGGAGGATGTCAGACACCTGACAGTCTGGTGCAAGGACAACAACCTCTCCCTCAGAGTGATCAAGACGAAGGAAATGATTGTGCACTACAGGAAAAGGAGGACAGAGAATGCCCCCATTATCATTGATGGGGCTGTAGTGGAGCTGTAGTGGAGCTGTAGTGGAGCAGGCTGAAAGCTTCAAGTTCCTTGGTGTCCACATCACCAACAAACGGACATGGTCCAAGCACACCAAGACAGTCGTGAAGAGGGCATGACAAAACCTATTCCCCCCCCAGGAGACTGAAAAGATTTGGCATGGGTCCTCAGATTCTCAAAATGTTTTACAGTTGCACCATCGAGAGCATCCTGATGGGTTGCATCACTGCCTGGTATGGCAACTGCTCGGGGTCCGACCGCAAGGCACTACAGAGGGTAGTGCGTACAGCCCAGTACATCATCAAGCTTCCGTGACCCCGGTGAAGACTCCAGCCACCCTAGTCATAGACTGTTCTCTGCTACCGCACGGCAAGCGGTACCGGAGCGGCAAGTCTAGGTCCAAGAGGCTTCTAAACAGCTTCTACCTCCAAGCCATAAGACTCCTGAACACCTAATAAAATGGGTACCCAGAATATTTTCACCCCCCCATGCTGCTGATACTCTCTGTTATTATCTATGCATAGCCACTTTAATAACCTTACCTGCATGTACATATTTACCTCAATTACCGGTGCCCCCGCACATTGACACATTGACTCTGTACCGGTACCCCCTGTATATAGCCCCAATATTGTCATTTACTGCTGCTCTTTAATGATTTGTTTTTGTTATATCTAACTTTTTTTTGGGGGGGGGGGTTCTTAAAATTGCATTGTTGGTTAAGGTCTTGTAAGGAAGCATTTCACTGCAAGGTCTACACCAGTTGTATTCGGGGCATGTGACAAATAACATTTGATTTGATATGATATTGATCTGAATATTATTTTACAGGCAGAGGTATTTTAATAATAATACTAGCCCACCTGTTTGGCTGCTAGATCAAAGAGACATACAGATATGTGTGTGTGTGTGTGTGTGTGTGTGTGTCCACACACTTCCCTTCAACACTTCCCCTGGAACAACATTTCCCACCCTCTCTAATGAGACTGTCAGGAATATAATATAATATATAAAATATAAGAATACAATGCAATAGTCTATTCATTCCAAGCTAGCTTTTAATCCACTCCAATTTTTCACCCAAGCTTCCACATACTGTCACGACTTTCACCAAAAGTGGCCCCTCTCCCTGTTCGGGTGGCGCTCAGCGGTCGTCGTCGCCGGTCTACTAGCTGCCACCGATCCCTTTTCTTTTTCTTTTGGTTATGTCTGTTTTGTGTTTCACCTGGTTTTCATTTTGGTTAATTAGGGGGGTATTTATCTTGACATTTCCTTTGGGTTTTTGTGCGGGATTGTTTTCGTTTGACTGATAGTTTGGGTTGCGTTTTCGTTCGTTCATGTTTTACAGGTGGTTTTTCCCTGGACTGTGTCTGAGTAGGGTTTCATGGCTACTGCTATAGTCCGGTGTCCTGTCATTTCTGAGCTGGTTTAATAAACACCCTTTTCATTCGGAACTTGTTTCTCCTGCGCCTGAAATACATTTAAACTCAGTTTTTCATCATTCCTGACATTTAATCCTAGTAAAAATTCTCTGTCTTAGGTCAATTAGGATCACCACTTTATTTTAAGAATGTGAAATCTCAGAAAAATAGTAGAGAGTGATTTATTTCAGGTTTTATTTATTTCATCACATTCCCAGTGCTTCAGAAGGTTACATGCACTCAATTAGTATTTGGTAGCACTGCCCATAAATTGTTTAACTTGGGTCAAATGTTTCAGGTAGCCCTCCACAAGCTTACCACAATAAGTTGGGAGAATTTTGGCCCATTCCTCCTGACAGAGCTGGTGTAAGTGAGTCAGGTTTGTAGGCCACCTTGCTCGCACACGCTTTTTCAGTTCTGCCCACAAATGTTCTATAGGATTGAGGTCAGGGCTTTGTGATGGCCACTCCAATACCTTGACTTTGTTGTCCTTAAGCCATTTTGCCACAACTTTGGAAGTATGCTTGGGGTCATTGTCCATTTGGAAGACCCATTTGCGACCAAGCTTTAACTTCCAGACTGATGTCTTGAGATGCTGCTTCAATATATCCACCTAATTTTCACTATTTTGTGAAGTGCACCAGTCCCTCCTGCAGCAAAGCACCCCCACAACATGATGCTGCCATCCCCGTGCTTCACAGTTGGGATGGTGTTCCTCGGCTTGCAACCCTCCCCCTTTTCCCTCCAAACATAACAATGGTCATTATGGCCAAACAGTTCTATTTTTGTTTCATCAGACCAGAGGACTTTTCTCCAAAGAGTTCAATCTTTGTCCCCATGTGCAGTTGCAAACCGTAGTCTGGCTTTTTTATGGTGGTTTTGGAGCAGTGGCTTCTTCCTTGCTGAGCGGTCTTTCAGGTTATGTCGATATAGGACTTGTTTTACTGTGGATACTTTTGTACCTGTTTCCTCCAGCATCTTCACAGGGTCCTTTGCTGTTGTTCAGGGATTGATTTGCACTTTTCGCACCAACGTACGTTCATCTCTAGGAGACAGAACGTGTCTCCTTCCTGAGCGGTATGACGGCTGCCTGGTCCCATGGTGTTTATACTTACATAATATTGTTTGTACAGATGAATGTTGTATCTTCAGCTGTTTGGAAATTGCTCCCAAGGATGAACCAGACTTGTGGAGGTCTACAATTTTTTTTCTGAGGTCTTAGTGGATTTCTTTTGATTTTCCCAAGATGTCAAGCACAGAGGCACTGAGTTTGAAGGTAGGCCTTGATGTACATCCACAGGTACACCTCCAATTGACTCAAATTATGTCAATTTTCCTATCAGAAGCTCCTAAAGCCATGACATCATTTACTGGAATTTTCCAAGCTGCTTAAAGGCACAATCAACTTAATGTATGTAAACTTCTGACCCACTGGAATTGTGATACAGTGAATTATAAGTGAAATTGTTCTGAAAAATGACAGATGCACAAAACCGACTTGCCAAAACTATAGTTTGTTAACCAGAAATTTGAGGAGTGGTTGAAAAACGAGTTTTAATGACTCCAACCTAAGTGTATGTAAACTTCCGACTTCAACTGTAATTCCCACACTGAACAGTAATTAAAATACAAGCAAGAGGGGAAAAAAACAAATCAGCAGAAAAACAAACTCTTAGCAAATGTGTAATTGGTTCAGAGAAGCGTGAATGGAAAATCAGAGGAGATGCATTCGCTGTGGGCAGAGCACACACCTGAGACTGAGAGCATCACTGCTGGGAATCCCCATGTGTGTATGACTGTTGGTGAAACACTAAAGTTAGCTCCCACATAAAAAAACATCCACTTCAATTAGTGACACACGCTAAGCAGCTAAATGCCATGAGAATCTTAGTGATGTACTGAAATAAGCATCAGACAGGACACCTGTTTCTGCTTTACAGTGACCGAGAGGGCACTGGATGGGTATGTCAGTGTGACAGGGGTCCCTATGAAGAATTCACAGAAAACAAGTAATACCTGTAATCCACAGAATTGGGGAGAGAGAAAGACAGACAGAGTGAGAAAAGAGATAGAGAGTTACCACTTGCCTCTACCCTACCATAGACCCATGGTGTCCCAAGGAGTGATTCTGAACAATATCTGTCAGGCTCAATGAACTAGTGTATGATTGATCTGTAACATGCTACAGTAATGTACAGACCCATGCAAGAGACTTCCAACAGAACGTCTATTAAACAGTACACGCCCTCTACGTGTGTCGGGGCTCTCTCTGTTATGGTTGAGTGAACATCACTTCAGCCCGCTTGCCCTGAGGAAGTAGAGGTAAAGAAAACAAAAAATATCCCAAAATGGGTGCCCAATGACCCTGATGAGAGGAGGAGGAGAGAAAATGGGAGAGGAGAAGACAGAAGGAGAGGAGGGGAAGAGAGAGAGAGAGGAGAGGAGAGAAAAGGAGAGGAGAAGAAAAAGATAACACACACCCTTGGAGAATGTGACCTTTCCACTATATGACCGTGCAGTATACTCAGGGTCTAATATATATATATATATATATATATATATATATATATATATATTCAGGCCTGACTGTGAAACACTGTGCTCTGAAGGTCTTCACCCAGCACAGTACAATCTATACAGGCTGGATATCACTTATGTTGGCTTCTCCAGGACATGCAGAATGTGTGTGTGTGTGTGTGTGTGTATGCATCTGTGTGCGTGATAAGACAACCTCATCTTGCTTGTTTGCTCACTTCCACAGATGTGTGTTTGCCTGTAGGCCCAGAGTCAGTCTAATAACAGTCTGTTATGTCTCTCCCTCTCTAAGGGATCTATCCAATTTCGCATACACATATTAAGCCTAGTTCAGGACTAAAAGCATTCTCTATGGAGATTCCCCATTAATGGAGCTTTTTAGTCCAGAACTATCTTCATACACTGCATGACAAAAGTATGTGGACACCTGCTTATCGAACATCTCATTCCAAAATCATGAGCATTAACATGGAGTTGGTCCCCCCTTGGAGGCTATAACAGCCTCCACTTTTCTGGGAAGGCTATCACAAGATGTTGGAACATTGCTGCGGGGACTTTCTTCCATTCAGCGACAAGAGCATTAGTGAGGGCTGGCACGGATGTTGGGTGGATTAGGCCTGGCTCACAGTCAACGTTCCAATTCATCCCAAAGGAGTTCAATGAGGTGGAGGTCAGGGCTCTGTGCAGGCCGGTCAAGTTCTTCCATACCGATCTCGACAAAGCATTTCTGCATGAACTTCTTTGTGCACAGGGGCATTGTCATGCTGAAACAGGAAAGGGCCTTCCCCAAAATGTTGCCACAAAGTTGGAAGCACAGAATTGTCTAGAATGTCATTGTGGCGTGGCGTTAAGATTTCCCTTCACTGGAACTAAGGAGCATGAACCATAAAAAACAACCCCACAGCATTTTTCCTCCTCTACCAAACTTTACAGTTGACATTGTGCATTAGGGAAGGTAACTTTCTCCTGGCATCCGCCAAACCCAGATTTGTCCGTTGGACTGCCAGATGGTGAGGAGTGATTCATCACTCCAGAGAACGCATTTCCACTGCTCTAGAGTCCAATGGCGGCAAGCTTTACACTGCTCCAGCCGACGTTTGGCATTGGCATGCTGATCGTAGGCTTGTGTGTGGCTTCTCGGCCATGGAAACCCATTTCATGAAGCTCCGGACGAACAGTTATTGTGCTGATGTTGCTTCCAGAGGCAGTTTGGAACTCGGTACTGAGTGTTGCAACCGATGTTTTCACACGCTACGCGCGGTCCCGTTCAGTGTACTTGTGTGGCCTACCGCTTCACGGCTGAGCGGTTGTTGCTCCAAGACCTTTCTACTTCACAATAACAGCACTTACAGTTGACTGGGGCAGCTCTAGCAGGGCAGAAATTTGACGAAATGACTTGTTGGAAATGTGGCATCCTATGACGGCGCCATGTTGAAAGTTACTGAGCTTTTCAGTAAGGCCATTCTACTGTCAATGTTTGTCTATGTAGATTTCATGGCTGTGTGCTCGATTTTATACACCTGTCAGCAACAGGTGTGGCTGAAATAGCAGAATCCACTAGTTTGAAGGGGTGTCCACATACGTTTGTATATATAGTGTATGTGTCTGGGAAACCGACCCTTAGACATAACTACTCAGACATAATCTGTCCTCTGTATGTGTGTCTCGCTCGCTCTTCTGTCTCCATCTCTCTCAGATGTGCATGAGGTATCTCTACCTACCCTATGCACTATTTTCTGGGCCCAACCTGTTGCTAGGTAACCCTGGGCCACAGCTGTTGGTTAAGTCAGACTCTTATTCTCCTGTTATGGCGGAGCTGGGACTAATTTATTAGTCTGATACAGGCAGGATGAGGGGCTCGTACAGGAGTAGGGCCTTGCAAAATTCTACCGCACAACTCAGTGCCATATGCAATTTCCGCTGCATTTCTCTATTTCATACAGACTATTTCTGTAGGTAAATTGGACCTGCTACCATACTGATGAGGTATATCAAATATCAAATATATTTTTTTCATTAACTGGTCTTTTGACCAATCAGATTAGCTCTGAAAAAGATCTGATGTGAAAACATCTGATGTAATTGGTAGAAAGACCAATTAGTCAAAATGCTTTAACCTAGCGCCCATGGTAATGTTGTTAGCATGGTTAGGTGTTTGTGCCATGAGGACACACCCCATGTGTGTAGTAAGTTTGTGTTTTAGAGGGATGATGAAACAATGATTTAATTAAGCTTAGGAGTGCATTGGGGGTAATATGGAAGTCAACCTCCAGTGACATCCCCCACATAGGAAGTCAGGGACAGTTCAGGGCTTCGTGCCCTCTTTCATTCCTTTTCTCAGTGTATTTACACACACAGACCTACCACAAGCTGATTTAGTAGGGGAGAGGCCGCAAGTAAGATTATTATGTCTCAATAACCCACAGGAGCCCCAAATAATTCAGCACCGTGGACAGCACACTGTAATTGGTGCTAGTGAAAGAGTGGCGAAAATTGAGTGTAGAGTCAGCACCACGGCTGTGGAATCCACAAAGCTGTCCATGGTGCTGAATATCAGACAGCTCCTAAAAGTGTCATTCTGTGACATCCATCTATTTTTGGAGATTTGGAAATGTGTATGGCCTACTAAAGATTAATTTAGGCCTACACTATAGAGTACCATATTATGAGTCATAATACCTCAATCCCAGCGGGCAAACAGTGAAATGGTTTAAAAGTTTTCCCACCATTCATTTTCCCTGTTTAAAAAAAATAAGGGCTGTGTTCCATGTAGGCTTACCATGGCATGATGTTTAGATAACCATGTAAATCTCTCTAGGACAAGGTGACTTTTATCAATGTGTTCACCTGTATTTACCCCCCCAAAATGAAATGCTAATTAGCTGCTAATGTGGCTATCATAAAGAACTCCAAATGTTACCTATTTCAAGACTTGCATGTTGCAAGTCACTACTTAGATATTTTAATCTGAATGCGTTTTTTAGTCAGAAATGCCTTCTGGAACTTGTGCACTTTCATGTGCCTTAATAACAAACTTGTATGCCATCTGTAAATACGAATACAATTGTTACATTACGAGCCTAGTTGATTTAGCCACAGAAAAAGAGAGGAACCTTCCCGGTAGCCATGATTGGCTGAGATAATGCCCTACATTCATGAACATGTGTACGTTTAGACAATAGTGACCCATCCACTTCGCTAGATGTGGCTGGGGGGTGTTTATAGCATTTATTTCTCATGACCCATGAATTTAGGCAAGTGTGTCTGGGTAAGCATCATCTAATAATTATAAAATATTTACACAATATATGGACACTTTCTTATTTTTGATATTGCTACTATTAAAATATTCAAGTAACTATTTCACTGTACCGTTTACACCTGTATCCTGAGCATGTGACAAATAAACATAGATTTAATTTGATTTAGTGTGTGTTTACCAGAGACGGTAATGTCCTGCACCAAAGTCAGATTAGGGTATAGGCCAAGGACGAGATAAAGTGTATTTTTTACCTTTCCTTAATGATATGATTGTGGACTACAGGAAAAGGAGGACTGAGCACGCCCCCATTCTCATCGACGGGGCTGTAGTGGAGCAGTTTGAGAGCTTCACCAACAAACTATCATGCTCAAACACACAAAGACAGTTGTGAAGAGTGGACGACAATGCCTATTCTCCCACGTCGCGGACACCGACGTCTTGCTTCCAGACAAACTAAACACCTGCTTTGCCCGCTTTGAGGATAAAACAGTGTCAACGATGCAGCCCGCTACCAAAGACTGTGGACTCACCTTCTCCGTGGCCGATGTGAGTAAGACATTTAAACGTGTTAACCCTCGCAAGGCTGTCGGCCCAGATTGCATCCCTAGCCACTTCCTCAGAGCATGCGCAGACCAGCTGGCTGGTGTGTTTACGGACATATTCAATCTCTCCCTATCCCAGTCTACTGTCCCCACATGCTTCAAGATGGCCACCATTGTTCCTGTACCCAAGAATGCAAAGGTAACTGAACTAAATGACTATCGCCCCGTAGCACTCAATTCTGTCATCTTGAAGTGCTTTGAGAGACTAGTCAATGATCATATCACCTCCACCTTACCTGTCATCCTAGACAACTGTTACCTGTCATCCTAGACAGCAGTGGAGAAGGTGGAAAGTTTTCAGTTCCTCGGCGTACATATCACTGACAAACTGAAATTGTCCACCAGCACAGACAGTGTGGCTTGTCACCTAAAACCTTCACAAACATTTACAGATGCACAATTGAGAGCATCCTGTCGGGCTGTATCACCGCCTGGTACGGCAACTGCACCGCCCACAACCGCAGGGCTCTCCAGAGGGTGGTGCGGTCTACACAACGCATCACCGGGGGCAAACTACCTGCCCTCCAGGACACCTACAGCACCCGATGTCACAGGAAGGCTAAAAAGATCATCAAAGACAACAACCACCCGAGCCACTGCCAGGGACCGAGAGACTGAAGAACAGCTTCTAGCTCAAGACCATCAGACTGTTAAACAGCCATCACTAGCACAGAGAGGATGCTGCCTACATACAGACTTGAAATCATTGGTCACTTTAATAAATGGAACACTCGTCACTTGAATAATGTTTACATATCTTGCATTACTCATCTCATATGTATATACTGTATTCAATACTATCTATTGCATCTTAGCCTATTCTGCTCTAACATTGCTCATCCATATACTTATATATTATTATTCCATTCCGTACTTAAATTTGTGTGTATTAGGTATTTGTTGTGGAATTGTTAGATATTACTTGTTAGATATTTCTGCACTGTCGGAACTAGAAGCACAAACATTTCACTACTCGCAATAACATCTGCTAACCATGTGTATGTGACCAATGCTACTCTCTGTTTATTATCCATGCATAGTCACTTTACCTCTACCTACATGTACATATTACCTCAATTACCTCGACTAACCAGCACATTGACTCTGTACTGCTACCCCCTGTATATAGCCCTTTATTGTTGCTCCTTAATTATTTGTTATTTTTATTTTTCTTTATTTACTTTTTACTTTAGTTTTTTAAAGTTTTTTTAAAAATACTTTTTTTTCTTAAAACTGCATTGTTGGTTAAGGGCTTGTAAGTAAGTATTTCTCTGTTGTATTTGGCTCATGTGATATTTTTTTTTGATTTGATATAAGTTAATGTAGGCTACTACTTTCACCACTTTTAGTCTTGATGTCTTTGGTTGTTTACTACACTACCTTACTCACTTTAGCACATGGCCTCACATGTGAATCCTTAAAGAGATGGGTGGGACTAAGGCTTAAGAGGGTGTGAATGATGCTGAATAGGTGTAGACAAAGAAGAGCTCTGTAGTTGGTGTAACAAAACATTCAAGGGACATTTTCTCAAAAGTGGGGTAGAAGTTGATCAACTTTCAAAGCTTAATTTCGAGGTAAAGGTAAGCATTTCTGGATTAACTATCAAATGTTAGCTAAATGTAGTTATGAATAAATTAGACAAAAACATTTAATGGACCATTCTATGAACTGTCCTGTGCAAGTTTTAAATTGACACAATACCTGTTAGCAAAGGTGTCAGCTAGAGATGACATGCAGGAGCTTGCAGGGATTTGTAGTCTTTTCAAATCCGAGAGTAAATAGAGCCGAATATATTGATAAAAGTCACCTTGTCCGAGAGACACTTACGTAGTTATCAAAAAGTCATGCCAGGGTAAGCCTACATGAATCACAGCCCTTATTTTAAGTGTTTCCCTATGAGAAAAATGAATGGTGGAAAAACGATTGGAACCATTTCCCTGTTTGACTGCTGGGCTTTATGGTATAATGACATCCCCACTGTGGGGCTCTATAAAGCAGTGGAACCAACCAATCTCCCTGTTGTTTCGACTCCATGGATGTAATTGGAGAGTCCAGGTGCACCCTGCCTTCTCTAATTTAGTAAAAGTGCTTTTGAGAAGTTTCTCCTCAGAAGAGGATCGTTTTGATGTTTTAAATCTCGGACACTTCCTCGGGCTATTTTTTTAAATCAACACCCAATGCACCTGCACTTTTTGAAACGTTCTCTCTCCCTCGAGACCCGCAAGCGTAGACTCCCCTGGCTTGCGCCGAGAGCCAATTTACGCGCCATCTGCCCAACTCCTCTCCATCCCTCGCCGTGGCTGATTGTTGTTATAATATTATACGGTGCTAATGGATGCAACCGGGGGTCAGGGAATGAAGAGTGACAGAACGGGAATTAATAGATTCTAGCGTCAGAACTGAAGCATTCCATTCGAGGGTGGACGGACCCAAACCTGCCCCAAAACCAGTCATGCCATTTATAAACCCACAGCTATAGACAAAGATGGAAAAGTAAGATTGTTTAGGACGTTTTTATTGCGAAGTCCCACACACTGTGGTGTAACATATCCAAATTGATTGCTCAATTTGTTCAGTGCGATTAAGTCTTTGACCAGATTTAATGATTTAACTTTTTTTTTTGTAAAAGTTAAAGTTCAGTTTAGGACAGGAAAAACTAAAATGATGGTTCCTTACAATGCCTTACTCAGATATAGGCCTCATATTGCATTGATTTGTTTTTCAATAATATTTCTCTCATCAATGTTTCCTTCAGGACGGCGTGTTGTCTGCAAGCAGGTCGATATTATTGGACAGTTTTGCGAAACGAGAAGGATTTATATGTGTAGCCTGAAAGGCGCGCAAATAATGTTGGAATCTGTCTCGAATAAAACCGATAATTTAACACTGTTTGACAGCATTGCAAGGGAACGAGACATAACATTTAGCGTCTCTATTGGAAGTCCCATCTGTTTCATCGAACATATCTCATAATGTAGCTTGTGTATGTTCCCAATACACAGGCCTATATTGTGTACAGTATTATCCCTTAGTGCCAGCATCAGAATCATTACAAATGATCAATGGATGATGGCTCAGAACAGCATACATGCTTATAAAATACAAATTAACAATTTGGCTAACATTAATCTACGCTGCACCTGCTACCATCACAAGCCATGTTAATAAAGCATTTGGGATCAGATAGACCTACTATGATCTATCTTGGGTCCCAGATGCTCCCGTAATATTAGTTTTTGGGGGTGGGTGGTCTGAGCATGGGCTCTGAGTGCATGCAGAATTCTTCCTCCTGGTGGTGAAATTGTGAAATGACACCTCAGTGCAGCTGAGAATTGTAGCACAGGAGTCAGTTCAACAGGAGTGTAATCATTAGTGCAGAATGCACACCTTGGCAACAGTTTCAAACAGTTACAAACTGAAAACTTTTTGTAACGAAGACAAGAGATCCTATTGGACGAATTCAGGTAGGTCCCTCCTCATTATGTTCCGTTTCATTCTGCTTGGTTCCTAGTGAATACCCCGCTGTGTGAGAGAGCTGAGTGACAGTAAGGCAACCTAAATAACTTTCTCTTTAAGTTGTGGACTCAAAAGCAAGGCCTCTACATCTGAAGGTAGCCTATGGTTCAGTCTCGGGTCATCAATGAATGATATAAAGAAACATGGTGAAAAACATACCCATCACACCTATAGACATGCATTTACCAGTAGGTCATTTTATTCTGTCTGCCACACAATTAGCAATGTTGTGCCAGTGCCAAAGACTTAACAGTAAATCCTGACAGTGTTTACTTGTGGTCGTTACTGTGATTAGAACAGTGACAATCTGTTTATGGTTGGAGTTTGCGTCCCTGGCTTAGAGGCACTGTGTCCTTCCAAAATACAGCCACAATTCATGTTCCACCATTTGGAATGCTCATTATTCACTTTGGATTTAACCTCAATGAGATATGGCAGACAATCTGAAACCCAATGATTAAACCATAAACTCTAAGATGAAAGTCCCAAATCACTCATGACTGGCATAGGAGGCTGTGGTATGAGAGGCTAACATCGGTCTCCATCTAGTGGTGAAATAGAGAGACTGGCTATGACATGCATCATCCTGGCAATCTGAAAATGTATTCAGTGACTCAATATTAACTTTACGCCTTTTTCAAACACAAAAGAAGAAGAAAATGTACAACTTTCAATGGCACCTTCCGTGCTGTCTGAGACGGCATAATGGCACAGATACAAATATGAGTCCTCTATCTCTATGGGTCAACCACAGGAGCAGGTAGTGGGCTAGTGTTTCCTGTATAGGACTGTTACCAGGATGACCACACAGATCATGCCCAATACCATCACACACATACATACACAGTACCAGTCAAAACTTTGGACACACCCAATCATTCAAGGGGTTTTCTTTATTTGTACTATTTTCTACATTGTGTAATAATAGTGAACACATTACAATTATGAAATAACACATATGGAATCATGTAGTAACCAAAAAAGTGTTAAAAAATATTTATTTTAGATTCTTCAAAGTAGCAACCTCTGGGCTCCTGAATGGCACAGCGGTCTAAGGCACTGCATCTCAGTGCTAGAGGCGTCACTACAGACCCTGGTTTGAGTCCAGGCTGTATCACAACCAACTGTGATTGGGAGTCCCATAAGGTGGTGCACAATTGGCCCAGTGTTGTTAGGGTTTGGCCCGGGGTAGGGTGTTATTGCAAATAAGAATTTGTTCTTAACTAACTTGTCTAGTAAAATGAAACTTTTTTTTGCCTTGATACAGCTTTGCACACGCTTGGCATTCTCTCAACAAGCTTCATGAGGTAGTCACCTGGAATGCATTTCAATAAACAGGTATGCCTTGTTAAAAGTTTATTTGTGGAATTTCTTTCCTTAATGTGTTTGAGCCAATCATTTATGTTGTGACAAGGTAGGGGTGGTACAGAGAAGATAGCCCTATTTGATAAAAGACCAAGTCCATTTTATGGCAAGCAGCTCAAATAAGCAAAGAGAAACAACAGACCAATTAGTGGAAAAAAGTGCTGCCTGTGCAAACGCAGCCAAAGATCCTGTCCATGACTCCTCCCTGTTTCTCATTTAGTGAATTGCCTACCAGCTTGGATTATTACACACACCTGTCAGCATTGTTTGAACACACTGATTCGCCCTGTTCCAACACATTGAAAAATAATTACTCCTTCTATTCCTTGAAGTTATCACTGAAATAACACACTATACAAGTACGATGGCTGAAAACAAGGGTTCCACTACTAGCTTTTACCAATTCAGTCCTGTCAGATCAGTGATTACTACAAATACTCCAATATGTTTACACAGGCAGCCCAATTCTGTTATTTGTTTCATTAACTGGCCTCTTTTGACCTATCAGATCAGCTCTTTTGCCAATATGTGGGAGAAAGATCAGAATTGGTCCGTTTGTTTAAATGCAGCCGTTTATCTGCATTTTTGTTTCTGCAAATGGATTTTAAATTAAAAGAGTGAACCTTGAAATACTCATCAATCTAGATGTCTTTATCTTGTTTTAAATTTGTTCCACTTATTTGCACTTCATCAAACATAAACCCATTTATTCAATTTTCATAAAGTGCACTATACCACTATACAATGACCACAAGATGGCGATAATACCTCCCTATTACCATTCTTGAGCATTATTGGTGTCATCAGAATGAATATTTGTATAATTTAACGTTTTTTCATGTGAGTTTGTGTGGTCTGTTCACTCTGTAAACTGTATGGTCTTAATTATACAAGGGGACCTCTTAATTAAGGATCCGCCCGTTTTTCAATTTTCACCTAAAATGACACACCCAAATCTAACTACCTGTAGGCATTAAATCAAGGATATGCATATTTTTGATACCATTTGAAAGGGAACACTTTCAAGTTTGTGGAAATGTTATATGAATGTAGGAGAATATAACACATTGGAAGAAAAAAAATACAAAGAAAAAAACAAACATTTTTTTTGTACCATCATCTTTGAAATGCAAGAGAAAAGCCATAATGTATTATTCTAGCCCAGGCGCGATTTAGATTTTGTCCACTAGATAGTAGCAGTTTATGTGCAAAGTTTTAGACTAATCCAATGAACCATTGCATTTCTGTTTAAAATTTTGTATCAAGACTGCCCAAATATGCCTAATTGGTTTATTAATAACGTTTAAAGTTTATAACTGTGCACTCCCCTCAAACAATAGCATGGTATTCTTTCACTGTAATAGCTACTGTAAATTGGACAGTGCAGTTAGATTAACAATAATTTAAGCTTTCTGCCAATATCAGATTTGTCTATGTCCTGGGAAATGTTCTATTTACTTACAACCTTGTGATAATCACATTAGCCTACGTTAGCTCAACCGTCCCATGGGGGACCCACCAATCCTGAAGATGTTTAAAGGTGGGCTGCAGATGTTTCCTTTGTGTGCCCCAGTCTGACACCTAACCGTACCCAACAGGATACACCCTCACAACAGAGTGAGACAAATACCACTCCAGTACAACACATGATATAAGCAAGACTCACAAGAAACATATCCCCAAGCAAAATATATGACAAACCTTACCTTCAGAACATATTGAGCATAACGCATACATTGAGTGTACAAAACATAAGAAACACCTGCTCGTTCCATAACATAGACTGACCAGGTGAATCCAGGTAAAAGCTATGATCCCTTATGGATGTCACTTGTTAAATCTATGTTAATAATCAGTGCAGATGAGGTGGATGAGACAGGTTATAAAGAAGGATTTTTAAGCCTTGAGACAATTGAGACATGGATTGTGTATCTGTGCCATTCAGAGGGTGAATGGGCAAGACAAATTGAACTGCCTTTGAACTGGGTATGGTAGTACTATTGGTGCCATCAAGAATGGTCCACTACCCAAAGGACATCCAGCCAACTTGATACAACTGTGGGAAACATTGGGCCAGCATCCCTGTGGAATGCTTTCAACACCTTGTAGAGCCCATGTCCTGATGAATTGAGGCTGTTCTGAGGGCAAAAGGGGGTGCAACACAATATTAGGAAGGTGTTCCGAATGTTTTGTACACTCAGTGTATGCCTTTACAGTGGACTGTGAAAAATTCCAGTGTGAGCAACACATGATACACCATCACGCAACAGCCTGAAAACATACCAGCATTGGTAAAAAATATACAGTATATCTTCACACTGGACTGCTAACATCTTGTAATGTCCTGTACAAGTCCATACACATTCCATACGTACCAAATACCAAAAGATTGACAAGACTCCCCAAAAAGCAGGCCTGTGTTGATGTACAGTGCTTTCTCACTGTATATATTTGCCACGGCAGCATCCCTCCTTCTGCTTATATACAGTGCATTCAGAAAGTGTTCAAACCCTTTGACTTTTTCCACATTTTGTTATGTTACAGCCTTATTATAACATTGATTAAATAAAATGATTTCCTCATCAATCTACACACAATACCCCATAATGACAGAGTGAAAACATTTAGAAATGTTTTGCACATCTATTAAAAATTTAAAATAGAAAAACCTTATTTAAATAAATATTCAGACCCTTTGATATGAGACTCTAATTTGAGCTCAGGTGCATCCTGTTTCCATTGATCACCTGTGAGATGTTTCTACAACTTGATTGGAGACCACCTGTGGTCAATTCAATAGATTGGACATGATTTGGAAAGGCACCCACCTGTCTATATAAGGTCCCACAGTTCAGAGTGCATGTCAGAACAAAAACCAAGACATGAGGTCGAAGGAATTGGAACTGTGTCGAGGCACAGATCTGGTTAAGGGTACCAACATTTTTTCACCAAATATTAGCATATAAGCATTTATTTTATGTAATGCTAATTTCTCACTAATCACATTAGGCTACAGCCCTATGACACTAGGCCTATGTGACAGTCTCATTGTATAGTTATGTTTTCTTATCACTCTTTTTTATTACATTTGAAAACATTTGAAATAAATATCTATACACAGCAAGTCACCTGGCAATAATGGGCCACTCTTCCCTTTTATTTACCTGTCATTCTCCTGTAATGTCTCTGATATGAATCCCTAGGACTTTGCTTATTTTCTTTAGAGCTGCATAACCAAGTCCAAGTTCGTGGGCTAGAAGAACCACTCACGTTTATATCAAATTCCACATCTCCTTTGGAGCACTCATGCAGCCTGGATGAAGTGTAAACACTCCTCCTAAATGCATCACGATCACCTTTACAGTCTGCACATTTTATCTGGTTGGTGAAGTCTATGGTGATTTTAAGTCCAGTGTTTAGTAGACACTTAGGGCACTGTACTGCCACTGCCTCGATCGGCGGATCAGGCAAATTGTTTCTTTCATTCACTGCTTTTCTCGCATTGGCTAACTGAGATCGCCTATTTTATTCACATACTGTACGTATATTCTTCGAGATTTTCTCATTTAGTCTCTCTTTACGTTGATTCTTCGCGGGAGATATTTTCAAACAAGGAAGTGCTGCACGGCACTTTTAGCCAATCAGGTTGCCGGAAAGGGCCTTTAATTGCCAGTAACCAATCGAATGTCAGGAAATGACAAATCTTTCAGCAGGAAGCACTACGTCTACAAAGGATATAGCCATGTATGGACAAGCTAACGATATCCAGAATAGATTTTTGGCTTATATCCAAATGTATTGATAGCGAGTGTGTTACTACAAATATTTGTACTACTCCCCTCACAGACCATAGGGCAGTTTATGGTCCTGCCCCAGGACTACCTGACATGATGACTCCTTGCTGTCCCCGGTCCTCCTGGCCATGCTGCTGTTCCAGTTTCAACTTCCACCTGACTGTGCTGCTGCTCCAGTTTCAACTGTTCTGCCTTATTATTATTTGACCATGCTGGTCATTTATGAACATTTGAACATCTTGGCCATGTTCTGTTATAATCTCCACCCGGCACAGCCAGAAGAGGACTGGCCACCGCACATAGCCTGGTTCCTCTCTAGGTTTCTTCCTAGGTTTTGGCCTTTCTATGGAGTTTTTCCTAGCCACCGTGCTTCTACACCTGCATTGCTTGCTGTTTGGGGTTTTAGGCTGGGTTTCTGTACAGCACTTTGAGATATCAGCTGATGTACGAAGGGCTATATAAATACATTTGATTTGATTTGACATTGATATCAAAATATTTACCCCTGATACTAACCTTGGTAGAGTATCCTACTGGAAGCTAAATAGCTTGATATTAAATAATGATATAGTTAAATTCGAGATAGAAGCTCTGTTCTCACACTTTTGGGAAAGGGCTTGTGAAGAAAAATCTTATTGCAAGAACTGGGAGCTCTTTGAATTTGAGGTGTCCAAATACCTTAGAAAATATGCTAGTAATCTTGCTAAGACCAGAAGAGAGGAGGAAAAGGTGATCATTAAGATAACTTGCCTTTCTCAGAGGTCCCCAGCCAGCCTCTCGGGGGAGGAGAAGATGGAACTGATTGAGTTACAAAATAAACTGGATAATATATATAGATTAAAAGCAGAAGGAGTCTTTATCAGATCTAGGAAAACTATCTTGAGGGAGAAGATAATTCATCCTATTTCTTTATACTTGAGAAATTTTACTCTACAAATAACACTATCCATAAGTTAAACATGGATGGTGTTAATACAGATGACCAGTATCGCCAAATACTGTAGCAATTTTTACAGGAAATTGTATAGCTCTCTGTTAAGACTTCCGCCGAAGTCGGTCCCTCTCCTTGTTCGGGCGGTGTTCGGAGGTCGAAGTAAACTTTGGAGCAGGAGAGGGTACCCCGACCATTGAGGTGGAGGAGCGCATCCAGAAGCATGTAGTTATGCTCAACCATCTTGGCGCCACCATGGATCCAAAAAGTGGACCGCTGGGAGAGACAGGGAGTTCTTCCAGCGCCTCCACCAGCACAACTGGGATCTGTCCTGAGCGCCCCTTTCTCGTCTGACCCATCTGTCTCTCCTTGCCCCGGGAGTACGACCGGAGGGCTGCGAACAGCCAGTTTTTTTTTTGCAGTTAGACCTCTATCTGGCCACCGTCCACCCGGCTCCATCAGACCGTGAGAGGGTGTAGCCTTCATCTCGTGCCTCACTGGCCAACGCCGTGTGGAGAGAGGGAGATGCGGCATTGGACCAGTTTGAGGAGTTCCAGTCTTCGACCACCCGCCCAAGGGAAGAGCGGCGGATGAGCGCCTCTACCATCTGAGGCAGGAGACGAGGAGCACCCAGGAGTTCGCCCTGGAGTTTAGGACCCTGGCTGCCGGCGCGGGATGGAACCACAGGCCCCTGATCAACCATTACCGCTGCAGTCTGCGCGAGGATGTCCGTCGGGAGCTGGCCTGCAGAGACACCACCCTCATGTTTGACCAGCTGGTGGACAACCTGCTGGCTATTCTCGAATCGGGGTCTGGTGGTTCCATCCACCCGCACTCCCTCTCCGATACCCATGGAGCTGGGAGGGGCGGTGCGCAGAGAGACCGGAGGGGGTTCACGCTCGTGTACCATCTTTGGCCGCAGAGCTCACACTGCCGGTCGGTTCCGGGTTTGTTCCTCTGGGAAGCGAGGCAGCAGGCAGGGAGCTCTGGCGTCACCCCAGGTGAGCCAGCACCACTCTCACCCAGAGCTTTCTGTTGTTCATATGTTTGTGTCTGTCACGTATCCTGAGTTTTCCCCGCATTCTCAGCATAAGGCACTCGCCGATTCAGGCGCGGCTGTGAATTTTATTGATAGAGCTTTAGCCTATAGTTTAGGGATCCCCATCGTTCCTGTGGATTTGCCTTTCCCGTTCATGCCTTAGATAGTCGACCATTAGGGTCAGGGTGGATTAGGGAGGATTAGGGTCAGGGTTGAGTAGGGAGGTCACCGCTCCTTTGGGCATGGTGACGTAGGGGGGTCATAACGGAGAGAATTAGTCTTTTCCTGAATGACTCTCCTGCGTTTCCTGTGGTGCTGGGCCTACCCTGGTTAGCTTGTCATCACCCCACAGTTTCTTAGCCACAGACGGCTCTCACGGAGTGGTCGCGAGAGTGCTCAGGTAGGTGTTTAGGGGTTTCCGTTGGTGCTACAACAGTGGAGAGTCCAGACCAGGTCTCCACTGTTCGCTTCCCCCCTAAATATGCCTATTTGGCTCTCGCCTTCTCCAAAAAGAAGGCGACTCAATTACCACCTCATTGACGGGGTGATTGTGCGATAGACCTCCTGGTAGACGCTGTGTATCCTCTCTCACAGGCGGAGACGGAGGCCATGGAAACATGGGTCTACAATCCCTGTGTCAGGGGTACATTCGGTCCTCCACTTCACCCGCCTCCTCGAGTTTCTTTTTTGTGAAGAAGAGGGAGGGGGGTCTGCGCCTGTGCATTGACTATTGGGGTCTGAATCAGATCACTGTGAGGTATAGTTACCCGCTCATAGCCACAGCGATAGAGTCAATGCACGTGGCGCGCTTCTTCACCAAACTGGATCTCAGGAGCGCTTACAACCTGGTAGGTATCCGAGTGGAAGACGGCTTTCAGTACCACCTCTGGGCACTATGAGTACCTCGTCATGCAATACAGGTTGATGAATGCACCATCAGTCTTCCATACCTTTGTAGACAAGATTTTCAGGGACCTGCACGGGCAGGGTGTAGTGGTGTATATTGATGACATTTTGATATACTCCGCTACACGCGCTGAGCATGTGTTCCAGGTGCGCAGAGTGCTTGGTCGCCTGTTGGAGCATGACCTGTACGTCAAGGCTGAGAAATGCCTGTTCTTCCAGCAGTCCGTTTCCTTCCTAGGGTATCGCATTTCCACTTCAGGGGTGGAGATGGAGAGTGACCGCATTGCAGCCGTGCGTAATTGGCTGACACACACCACGGTAAAGGAGGTGCAGCGGTTCTTAGGGTTTGCCAAGTACTACCAGAGGTTTATCCTGGGTTTTGGTCAGGTGGCGGCTCCCATTACCTCACTGCTGAAGGGGGGCCTGGTGCGCTTGCAGGGGTCAGCTGAGACAGACAGGGCATTTAGTCACCTGAGTGCTCTGTTTACCTCCCGTGTTGGCCCATCGGGATCCCTCTTTGGCGTTCATAGTGGAGGTGGATGCGTCCAAGGCTGGGATAGGAGCGGTGCTCTCTCAGCGCTCAGGTACGCCACCGAAGCTCCGCCCCTGTGCCTTCTTCTCGAAGAAGCTTAGCCCAGTGGAGCGAAACTGTGATGTGGGGGACCAGGAGCTGTTGGCTGTCGTCAAGGCCTTGAAGTCGTGGAGACATTGGCTTGAGGGGCTAAACACCCTTTTCTCATCTGGACTGACCACCGGAATCTGGAGTACATCTGGGCGGGCGAGGAGACTGAACCCTCGCCTGGCATGGTGGGCCCTGTTTTTCACCAGTTTTGTATTTACCCTTTCCTATAGACCAGGCTTAGTGGGAAGTACTGGTGGCCCACTTTAACTAAGGATGTGAGGGTTTATGTTTCCTCCTGCTCGGTGTGCGCTCAGTGTAAGGCTCCTAGGCACCTGCCCAGAGGTAAGTTACAACCCTTACCAGTTCAACAACAGCCATGGTCGCACCTGTCGGTGGATTTCCTGACTGTTCTGCCTCCTTCACAGGGTAACACCACGATCCTGGTCGTTGTGGATCGTTTTTGTAAGTCCTGTCGTTTCCTCCCTTTGCCCAGTCTCCCTACGGCCCTACAGACTGCGGAGACTCTATTTACCCACGTCTTCCGGCACTACTGGGTGCCTGAGGATATAGTGTCTGATCGGGGTCCCCAGTTCACGTCGAGGGTTTGGAGGGCGTTCATGGAATGTCTGGGGGTCTCGGTCAGCCTTACCTCAGGTATTCCCCCCCGAGAGTAACGGGCAGGTGGAGAGAGTTAACCAGGATGTGGGTAGGTTTCTGAGGTCTTATTGTCAGGACCGGCCGGGGGAGTGGGCAGCGTTAGTGCCCTGGGCAGAGATGGCCTAGAACTCGCTCCACCACTCCTCCACTAACCTTTCTCCCTTCCAGTGTGTATTGGGGTATCAACCGGTTCTGGCACCTTGGCATCAGTCAGACTGAGGGTCCTGTGGTGGACGACTGGTTCCAGCGCGTGGAGGAAACATGGGACGCTGCCCATGTCCATCTTCAGCGCACCTTACTGCGCCACAAAGTTGGCACAGACCGTCGCCGCAGTGAGGCCCCGGTGTTCGCTCTCGACCCGAAACCTGCCCCTTCGCCTGCCCTGTCGGAAGCTGGGTCCGCGGTTTGTGGGGCCACTTAAATCCTGAGGAGAGGGAACAAGGTATGTTACAGGTTACAGCTTCCCCCCGATTACCGCATTAACCCCTCGTTCCATGTGTCTCTCCTCAGGCCGGTGGTGGCTGGCTCTCCTCAGGCCGGAAGGGGGGGGGTACTGTCACGACTTCTGGTCTCTCTCCTTGATCGGGCGGTGTTCGGCGGTCAACGTCACCCACCTTCTAGCCATCACTGATCCATTTTTCATTTTCCATTGGTTTTGTCTTGTCTTCTTTCACACCTGGTTCCAATTCCATCAATTACATGTTGTGTATTTAACCCTCTGTTTCCCCTCATGTCTTTGTCGGAGATTGTTTTATTGTATGTTATTATATTATTTTTGTACTTATATTATTTTTTTATGAGCACTTATTAAACGACTCCGTTTATATCAAGTTCGTTTTCCTGCACCTGACTTCCCTGCCACCGACACGCACCCATTACATCTACGTTCCATCAGGAATCCACAGATATGTTTTTTGACTCACTGAATAATGTTCACTCTATCAGTGATACAGAATCTAAACAGTGTGATGAACCCATCAAAGTTGAAGAGATTATAGTCTATCAAACACCTAAAGAACAAAACTTCCCCAGGTTTTGATGGAATTACGTCAGAATTGTACTAATTATTTTCTGAACAAGTTACTCCCTTCCTACTTTAAGTATTTTTTTAAAGAGTATTAAAAACAATGTTCTCCCTCTTACAATGAGTCAGGGGTTAATAACACTGACACCTAAGCCTAAAAGAGAAGTGCTGCTCATCGATAACTGGCATCCAATTTGTCTTCTTAATAATGACTATAAGATATTAGCCTTCCTACTTGCAAAAATCATTTCCTGGATGCAATCATTGATGAAACTCAGTCTGGCTTTATGAGGAACAGATAAATGTATAACAATAACAGACTAGTATTAAACATATGTGACTACTCAGACCTAATAACTGAGGATGGCTTCATATAATAATCTTAGATTTCTATAAAGGATTTGACACAGTAGAGCATCAGTTCCTCTTCCACTCCCTTGAGAAATTTGGTTTTGGGGATTTTTTTCTGTAAGGCTGTCTATACAAATGGTAACAGCTCTATCAAACTGAAACATGGCACCTCCCCTAGATTTGAGTTAAAGAGAGGATTTAGGCAAGGTTGTCCTATCTCTCCATATCTGTTTACATTAATCACCAAACTTCTTACAAATTATTTAAATAATAGGCATGTACAAGGTATTTCCATTGCCAGCATTGCCAGCATTATTATAAGCCAGCTGGCTGACGATACTACACTTTTTCTGAAAGACGCTAACCACATTCCCATATTGATCAATGTGATACAATCATTTTCAAAGCATCTGGTCTATATCTTAACATGAATAAATGTGAACTCATGGCTGTCAAAGATCATAGGCTATGCAGACGCCCATGAGCAGTTTTGGATTAAATTATTGAATGACATGTACAGTACCAGTCAAAAGTAGATTAACTATGAAATAACACATATGGAATCATGTAGCCAAAGAGCCAAAGAGTTCGGCCTTACTGTTGGAACCCACAGCCAGATCAAAGCTGAGGTGTGAAGGCTTCTGGGAGAAACTCCGCTCTCCTTCCCCCCCTCAGACAGCTTTGATGGTGGGCGGGGCTTTCAGCTTAAAGAGGATATCCAGGAGAAGCATGCAGCCAGAGTTCGGCCTTACTGTTGGAACCCACAGCCAGATCAAAGCTGGGGTGTGAATGCTTCTGGGAGAAACTCCGCTCTCCTTCACCCCCTCAGAGAGCTTTGATGGTGGGCGGGGCTTTCAGCTTAAAGAGGATATCCAGGAGAAGCATGCAGCCAAAGAGTTCGGCCTTACTGTTGGAACCCACAGCCAGATCAAAGCTGGGGTGTGAAGGATTCTGGGATAATGTCCTGCTCTTCTGTACCTGGGTCGTTGATGGAACAACCTTTTTCATGATGGCAAATTAATAACTTAAATTGGGTAGCTTGTGATATTACTAAAAGCTTCAATCATGAGTAAAGTCATGCATCTTGTCTTAATGTTGAACCTGATATGACAACTGTCCACTGGTGTGACTGTTCTCATTAAGGTTGTGAAGGCACCTAATTAATAAAATTCCCTTCACCTGCTCTTGTAGTTCTTACAGTTTATGTCAAGGAACAATAGTCCCAAGTCTACTCATATTTCCAAATAGTTGATTTTGTTCACTAAAGTAATGTCCACTTGGTGTGACACACTTCTGTTTGAATTACAAGTATTTGGGCACTATTGCGCAGGGGAGGGGTCTCTTGCAATGACGTACAGAAGATATTGCTGGTGCACAGCCTGGGAAGCTTTATTAGAAAGATATTTATCAAAGTATTGCACTCTCATTGTGATAAAAGGGGTCAGTTTCTTAGTCCTTTGGGGTAACTATGACTTTTTAAATGACCATGTAGCCTGAAATTTTCAACAGGGACAATGAGATATCTAAATACTTATTGGTATGATGTACCAAAGCAAATGGCTGTCACTCCAGGGGACAGAAGCCATTCACCTATGAGGAACCTTTTAGACTTCAAATTGTGTGGGTTGCATACACATTTACCAGGTGTAGCGAAATGCTTGTTCCTAGTGCCAGCAATACAGTATCTCTCAATGCACACCTGAACTTTTTCTACAATACAAAAACCCTTGAATGTGTAGGTAACTTTTGACTGGTACTGTGTGTACATTTATTTTATGCATGCAATGTAGTCAGCTTGTAAAACACCTGCAATTTTCCACTCCCTACTCAGAGGTAGTGACAAAACAATGGTCCCTTTAATGTGAACTTTAAATCCTTATGAGGATCCATTACTGATATTTTTTAACGATTGGAAGCAATTTTTCTGTTCCATTTGTCAGAAACTTCTGAAAGCATTATTGCAAGTGCTTTGTCCATCAGGGTGATAATGTCCTATGTGTGATGCCGATAAGAAAAACATGCGTTGTCTTGGACAAAATGCAAAAATTGTTACGCAGGTGACATAGTATACACGTAAGCGCATTGCTTTTTTTTCTAGGTTTACAAAAATGACATTCTTACCCAAAACTTAATGGCAAGACACTTGGTTTACATTAAAGGAAATGGTTTTCAATTGAAATGCAAGATTTATTTCCTGGAATATTAGTTACAGAAGTAACTAATGAATAAAATGTATATTCAAGAATCATGTGCCACACTAGAGGACAAGTTCAAGTGACTAAGCATTACATGGTTCATTCAATTCGTTATCTTAAGATTTAAGGTGGCCATATAACATTGAGTTAAGTTTATTGCAACTTTCTTGCATTTTTGAAAACTTTTTTAGCCATATGGCAACTATCCACATGCTGTTTATGCTCTTAATCACATATATAACTTATTGGTTTCCTCAGAAATTGTGTTATCTTAAAGTCAGTGGTTTATTCACTTTATCAACAATTATGGTAGTATATGGCTTTAACTGTAGAGGGTGCTGACTCTCTACAACCTTTGTGATTATTATTTGAACCTGCTGGTCATCTATGAACATCTTGAAGAACCATCTGGCCTTAATGGCCATGTACTCTTATCTCCACCCGGCACAGCCAGAAGAGGACTGGCCACCCCTCAGAGCCTGGTTCCTCTCTAGGTTCCTGCCTTTCTAGGGAGTTTTTCCTAGCCACTGTGCTTCTACATCTGCATTGCTTGCTGTTTTAGGTGACATGTTCTGATGTAAAAAGGGCATTAGAAATACATTTGATTGAACTTAAGTTGCTTAATTGGTTAACTTTCTATAAAGGAACAGTGCGAGACCCAGATGCAGACACGGAAGGCAGATGGTTCAAGTGTCATATTTATTAGTATCCAAGGAGGAGGCAAGAGAATGGTCATGGACAGGCAAAAGATCATAACAAGGATGTAAATCATGACGGGATGTAAATACAGCACAAATGTAGCTTTCATTTAAGAAAGCGAAGGACACCACCCAGTGCTGTCACTATCACCCCCTATTTTGATAAACACAGATATTAAATTACTTTCAGAAATTCTGTTGTCTTGTTTGAAACTTACTTACCTAAATTGATACATCTGGACAAAAGCGGGTTTGTTCATAAACCCATCCTCAGATAACCTCTGCCGTGTATTACTTATATGCTTAATCAGAAACCAAAGATTCTTAGACAGTTCTATCTCTCAATGCAAAAAAAGCTTTTGATAGATTAGAATGGTCATAATTTTGGTCAGTTTTTGAACATACGGGACCTTTGCTCCAATTTCCTATGGTTAAAATACCATATGCCAATCCTTCAGCCATAGGAATAACAGGCAATACCTGCTCTGTTCCGTTCATTATAACAAGAAAGTAGCCAGAAAGGTGCTATTTTTGTCTTTGGGGCCCCTGCCCCATGCAATTCGACAATCGAAAGAAATGACACCAATATCTCAGTTCTACGGCTCATGTCATCTCATTATATGCCGACGATGTCTTACTTTATCTAGACAACGTATCTCAAGCCCTCCCAAAAGATTGTAAACAAATTCAGCTCCATCTCAAGTTATAAAATATATCAAACCAAATCAGCTTGACTGCCTCTCAAGACCCCGATTGAGGACTCCATCTCTACTCTCTACAATCATTTACAATTGAAATATTTGGGAATATATATATTTTCTCCTGAGATAAAACCATTGCCAGAAACTTTAACAGAACGCCCAAATCAATTCAATCCGACCTCAGTGGATGGACTAATTTCCCAGTTAATTTGACCGACAGAATATCTATTGTAAAGAATAATATATTGCCACGGCTGAATTTGTGTAGTTCAATGCTTCCCTTGTCTCCCCCTTCTGGCTATTGGAATACAATCCATAGTGTGGTGTGAAAATGTTATCAATTACCAAACTTGCAAAGGGGGAAGGACGTAGGAGGACTATCCGGGCCAAACTTTCAATTGTATTTCCAGGCAAAAGCATTTCGTATGGAAAGAAATATGGTGTCTCCTATTGCCCTGGAAGAGGTGGTCTTTACTGATATATTTCTTAAACAATATAAATGACACTTTGGTCCTATTATTGCTCACACAATTTCTGTTTGGGCACAAACTTGAAAAACAATGCATGCCCATACTCCAAAATGTCACAATAACGCCTTGCGATCTGGAGGGCAGCCTTTTGCATACCCCAATGGTCCAAATGTGGAATCCGTACCCTTAGCGATATTATGGACAGTAATGGTTTGAGAACATTCCAAGATTTAAAAGACACATACTCATTACCAGGCAACTGCTTTTTTCTATATTTAAAACTTAGGTCAGCTATGTTGGCCTATGGAATCCCTTGAGAAACCCAACTACCAAACCATCCAATGATGGAATTTATAAATAAATGATTTGGGCTCCCAGAATTACTGATCTCTATGTATAGCAACTTTGGGAAAGCTGCTATTCTGAGCTTGCAATTAAAAAAGTATGGTCCACTGATCTAAGTGAATCTGAACAACACTTTAACTGGAACAGAATATGAAAGAATTTGACCGTGGAATCTCATAATTTGAACCATCAATTTATTTTAAGTTTGTTCACAGACTGTGTTTAACACCAAGGAAAAGTTTTACGACAAAATTGTCTCCAACGCCCAACTGTTCACTATTTTTTTCTTTCAGGCCCACAGGGAAGGGGTGGATTTTTCTCTGGTTGCTGGGAGGGAAAGGGTGGATTCGTGTACTTTTTGAAGATTAAAAAAATGCTAAATTTACCCCACTCTCCCCTAGTTTACTAATCTTGAATGGTAACTCCTGGGTTTAGGCTCACTAATTTGCTATGGACACAAAAGCAGCCGCATTACATTCAGTTCTGTTGAATCTACATCATCCCATCTGGCCTTTAGGGGTTCAAGTCTGTCAGTTCATACCCTCCCCACAAAGACATGCTGGTGAACTTTATGCAGTTTCCCACTGTGCAGCAGCTTGAGGCCTCAGACCTTTCTCCCTCTCTCCTAGAGAATAGGCTTTTGTTTGGGTCGACAGGAAAAGGGGCCTGTACCCTGCCACTCCAAGCCATCAGCCTCTAGACTGAGAGAGGAAATGGATCCATGCAGTCAGATGTAGACTGAAGTCTGACATGTAGGAGCTAAGAGAAGGCTTTCTACAGGCAAGATCTCACCAGGTTGCATGGTGCTTTGTTTACATCAGCACTACAAGCTATTGCATTGTGTTATGAAACTTCTCTGCTTCTCTTCATTCCAGTTCAGGCTTTTTGCAGCTATCAAAACCATTTGAAACTGATCCTGAACATACCTTAGTGACCTAGTATCTGTGGCTGCTTGGTGTGTGAGAAGACTCTCTTCGATGGTTTCCATGTGGTGTTTGGAGCCAGTGGGAGCGCTCTTGTTTTGGCTGAACGCACCCCTTGCCACACGCCCCTCTGTGGTTCACCACACGACAGAGGCACACTGGGAACATGGTTAAAATGCTTGGAGTTCACTGGGACGGCTGTTACAGAACACAGGAAGCAAAACCGCACAGCTAAAGGGTCAAGGGGTACAGTGTTTATGTGAGGGAGAGTATAGTTATGACGTAGGGCCAGGAGTTTTTCCTGAACCTCTAATTGAGGTTTCTGACATCTAACATTCGCCAAGTCAAGAGCAGAAATAGTTGAAGGGTCAGTGTATGTTTGTATAGAGAAATCCTGGTCTCCAGTCCTGTGCCCACCCTGCTCTGGGTTGTGACTAGATGGAGTGCAACTATGACCAGAAGTGACTTTCGTAACAGGTTAGGAGAGCATTTTAGCTAACCTTAACTATTTTCCTAACCTTAACCTAATGCTCCTAACCTACTATGTTAGTTCTCCTAACCTGCTATGAAAAAGTTCCCGTATACTACCTAGTCAAAACCCCTGCTCTGCTATTGTCCTCCTTGGTTCTCCCACACTTTAAGGAAGGCCATTCTCCACACAATCAATGGGAGGAAGTGGGCACTCTCTTCCCAGGCCCAGAGCCCGGCTGTCCGGAAGAGCAGATCTGGATCTCTCAGGGAGCCAAAATACGCACATCCATTGAGAAAAACCTTTCTGGCACAGTTTGAAGCTGGACAGACAGGTGTGAAACACACACGCAAACCAACATATGTTTTTAAAGGCACTGGTTAAAAATATCCGATATAAGCCAAGAGTAACTAAGACTTGCATAATGTAAGGGGAAAAGTAGGCACCTTAACTGACTCAAAAATGACATTAGACCACTTACAATAAGCCAATTCACTGAATTAAATGGATATGACACTTCTAAGATCAGTTACTATATTATATTACCAGTTCGAAAGACTTTGAATAATATGACATTTAATTTTTACATCCCAAAGGCCCAAATCATTTATTTATAAATTCCATCATTGGATGGTTTGGTAGTTGGGTTTCTCAAGGGATTCCATAGGCCAACATAGCTGACCTAGGTATCAGGGGAGAGGTTTGAATGTCTGTTTATTAGATAATGCAGCGGTGAGCCATTGAAGTGTGCTGTGATTGATCTGTTTTCCTCTTGCCACGGGGTGTCTTGACGGGGCAGTAAATGAGTCTCTGTTTGAGCCAGACGTGACAGGGTTAACGATGGGTCAGTCACCAAAAATGATGACCCACAGCAGGGTACGAGCAGAGAGACAGAGGGTGATAGAAATGGAGAAAAATAGAGTGAGGGAGAGAGATCCCACTGGGCACAGATGTCAATTCAACGTCTATTCCACGTTGGTTCAAGGTAATTTGATTGAAATGACGTGGAAACAGCGTTGACTCAACCAGGGTGTGCCCAGTGGGATGGGGTGGAAAGGGAGAGAGGGGGAGAGTTTGGGAAAAGGAGAAAGTTTGGGAGGAGGGGTATAGAGAAAGTGAGGGAGAGAAAGTGAGAGATAGTGAGGGTGAGAAATGGAGAAGAGGTGTAGACTGAAGGAGATTTACATGATCCATGTGTTATCCTTTCACGCTGTCAGAACACACATTATAAAACAATCAATTACCTCCTGAGAAAGAAAACGGGGGTCCAATGTGTGTGTGCGTGCCTGCAATGTGTGTGTGCGTGCCTGCAATGTGTGTGTGCGTGCCTGCAATGTGTGTACAGTGTGTTAGGGGAGAGTGAGACAGGGTTCAGAACAGAGCAGCTGGATTGAGATTGACAGGCAGGAAAAGTGTGTAATCAACCACCAATGTCTACCTGCCCTCCTGCCACAACCCCCCCCACACTTCCCCCTCCACACAGGAGAGAGGTACAGCATGAATATCCGCTCCCCCTCCACACACCTCAAAACTAACAGTATGTCCTTTGTATGGTACCTTGTCATTACTGAACCAAGGAATTCAGTCAGTCTGATGTCGGAGTCCAATCCCCCTCCTGATGGACCAATCATAGCTCCCAACTTCACTTCCTCCATTAGTCTACATAGCAGTGTACTCCCTCCTAAAGCACTTCGTTTTGACTTCCACCCTTAGTCTTTGTTATTTAGAGCAATTCTAACACAGCACCTTTTGATCGAAGCGCAGCATGTGGAGAGCTAAACCTACATACAGACAGAGAGGACACACAGTATGCCTCTCATCAGTTGTGGAAGTGACTGTAATCATTAGCTATGTCCCACCTCTGACCCACACTCTACGGTGGTGAATGCAGACACACGCCTCCCGCCAGCCATAGACACATTTTAGCCTGCCAGATTTACTGGCATCTGCTCTAAGAGAGACGGTCCTATCGACTTATTTTCCTCCTGTCGCACATTGAGTGTGTGTGTGTGTGTGTGTGTGTGTGTGTGTGTGTGTGTGTGTGTGTGTGTGTGTGTGTGTGTGTGTGTGTGTGTGTGTTAGCCCCAGAGAACAGTCAGAAAGATCCTGTAAGGCGGTGGGCAAATACACACATTGTGACCTCAGCTCTTAAGGTTAATGTTGCATTTAACTCAGTCAGCCATCAGAAATTCTCAACCACCAGCTGGAGAGGAACACTGCAACAAATAAGCTGTGTCGAATCACTAAAGTGCTCTATTTGAAATGGTTTGAATTGAGGAAGCATAACCCTAAGGGAGAAAATATCACAGCAAACAAACACCAGCTCCTTCCTTCCTCTCTTTCCTCCACTTACTGGACTCCACGTCTTTCATCCTTTTATTTTTCCTCTACTTCTGCTTCCACTGTGAAAATATCCTCTCTCTGTAGTAGGAGCGTACAGGAAGCCATTTTCACTGAAAACAGTGGGACTTCCTACACACCTTCTGGTCATTACAGTGTGTTTAAGGTTAAATGGCCCAGGATTCCTTAGGGAATGAACTGTATTTTATCCTCTAAGGACTCAAACATTCTCAGGACAGACCCCAGACCGATCCTTTATACCATGGATTAAGATCGATACAGCTCAGAGCACACTCACATGGTGAGGCCTCCATTCCGGCTCTAATAAATGCCTCCACATCAGCCTGCATGGTCCTCCATTCCGGCTCTGATGAATAGAGTGCCAGGCACTAACAGGCTGACATGAGACAGTGACGGGCTGTTTCATATTTAATGGTAGAGTGTGAGTGCGACTGGGAGGCTCAGTGCAGCCTTGGTGGTTGAGTGACAGGGTTAAGACTGGAGTCAGCCATTAGAATCCTCTCTAAAGCCCCTCTATGCTGTAATGAGAAGCAGATCTCGTCAGCCCCCTACCACACTATCTACAGCAGAATCTGGGGACTGATGGGAGAAACAGGCAGAACTGCACACTCTCTCTCTCCCTCTATGTCTCTGTCACTCTCTCTCCCGCCCTCTCTCCCTCTATGTCCCTGTCACTCTCGCTTTCTCTGTCTCTGTGCCTGTCTCTCTCTCCCACTATGTCCCTGTTACTCTCTCTCCCGCCCTCTCTCCCTCTATGTCCCTGTCACTCTCTCGCTTTCTCTGTCTCTGTGCCTGTCTCTCTCTCCCGCTATGTCCCTGTCACTCTCGCTTTCTCTGTCTCTGTGCCTGTCTCTCTCTCCCTCTATGTCCCTGTCACTCTCTCGCTTTCTCTGTCTCTGTGCCTGTCTCTCTCTCCCACTATGTCAATGTCACTCTCTCGCTTTCTCTGTCTCTGTGCCTGTCTCTCTCTCCCTCTATGTCTCTGTCACTCTCTCTCCCTCCCGCCCTCTCTCCCTCTATGTCCCTGTCACTCTCTCGCTTTCTCTGTCTCTGTGCCTGTCTCTCTCTCCCTCTATGTCTCTGTCACTCTCTCTCCCGCCCTCCCGCCCTCTCTCCCTCTATGTCCCTGTCACTCTCTCGCTTTCTCTGTCTCTGTGCCTGTCTCTCTCTCCCTCTATGTCTCTGTCACTCTCTCTCCCGCCCTCCCGCCCTCTATCCCTCTATGTCCCTGTCACTCTCTCGCTTTCTCTGTCTCTGTCTCTGTGCCTGTCTTTCTCTCTCTCTCTCTCTGCCTCTCTCTCTTACACATGTAGCTTTGCTGATGTATATCACCACATAGTATAAAACTACAAAACACTACATCATCCGTCATATCCCTTGTCTGTGAGTAATGGGTGCACACAGTGATATTACTGTATTTACAATGTAACATAAGTTAAGCACTTGGTCATAAACAAGCCCTGAGGGAGGAATGGAGAGAACAGAGAGTAGAGAGAGGGAGGATGGATGAATGGGAGTGTTAGCACTCCTATCCCTCACTAGGAGCTCTAGGCGCACAGGGCTCAACTCCAGATGGCGGTTGGGTTGCCACATCCTGGCCGTAATCGCCCCGTAGCGCTGTGTTCACCCTTGTGGACCATCGGAGGGTAAAACCATGAATGGGAACCACCTGGGATGGAGAGAAATAGCCAGAGGTAACTTTCCATCACGTGATTTTACCCTGGCAACTCAAAACCTTTGTACTCTATCATTGGAGTAAGGGCCCAGCTAGCACATACCAATATGAAACCAAAAACATACGTTCCCACAACTTCCAAGGAACTAAATGTGTTAGCTAGGGGACTAGATACTTGTGAGTATTATAGTGCAGGTTTTATGTCCCCGCTGTATGATCCGTCCGCATAGCTGGGTGTATACATTTCTTCATGTCATTTATTCTATCAAGCTGTTTGAGTCATTCGTTGTATCCTATTAAGCTGAGTGTTGACTCCCCCATGTATGTTTATGTCTGCTGTTGCTAAACTCTGTTTTTTCAGTTTGAATAAGGAATGTAGTCGATTCAGATCGCAAAGATTGGATGGCCTTTTTGTTGACAGTATAGACAGTCTGTTAAGATGCCTGTTTAGATGTTCATAACTCACCAGTGGCTGGTTAGTTTAATCAGGCAATGTAACACAACGTTGAGCCCTCTAGGCTGTGGTGACAAGGTACCTGTGGCTGTGAGCAAGGCTTTTTTTGTTTCCCTCATCTCTGTCAAGAGGTGTTTAAAAACACTGCACATTCCTGCAGAGTCCTGAGGTGGTTCATTTTTCATTCGCTGTTTGACAGCACAAAAGAGCCAAAAGTCAGCCACCTTATCTGTGAACTCTCTCTGTCTGCAGCGTATAAAACCGGCATTCTCCGGGGCAGACGTCAGGAACGCCGGGATAGGATTATGGGATTAGCGCTGTTAGCATATAGGGAATGGTTTTGAAGTGTACACCCTGTCTTGTCCTCTGTTGAGAGAGTCTGCCTGTCAGAGCTCACTCACTGATCCGTAGTGGACACACTCTGAGCCCTCAGGGAACACCTGTTCAGAGTTATTACCTATTATCTACATGGACCTAATGGGCTATATATCATATGGAGTTACAGAGCATAAAGGTGTGTGTGCGTGGATGAGTGCGTGCGTGCGTGTGTGTGCCTGCCTGCATGCGTGTGAGTGTGCGTGTGTGTGGTAGGCAGAGCCTGTGGTAGGCACAGCCTGGGGTGTATTCATTACTCCGGTTCTGTTGCAAAACGTTTAATCTGTTTCAAAACGTTTTACAACAGACAACATTTTTTTGCGACAGAATCGGTGTAATGAATACACCCTGGGTGAACCCTCAATCATAGAGGTCATATTCAGATGAATAAAACCGCTTTCTCCAGTTATTTCACTGGGATGGTAGACTGATAGATATCCCTAGAGTGGTTTTTAGGACAGCAGTACATAGGGGCTGTGAGTGACTGAACAAGTAAACATAGTCGACAGACTGATGGAGAAGGTGAAAGAATGAGAGAGAGAAAGAGAGACAGCAACTACTTAGACATTTTGAGCGATAGGTAAACTGAGAAGAGGTAAGTATTAAGCATTTCACACCTGTATACCTCTACAACAAAGCATCTGGGTAAACGCTGGCCTTTCCGGCATGTTTGACATTTAGTCAGTTATCAGGTTTCAGCTGCGGTCCATTCAAGGTTGCTGTGAGGGACACTCAGTGTGGAATGTCTTTATGACTGTGCTACCTGATAGGAACACTCTCTGCCAAACACACACACCTGCATGAGCCTGACCCAGAACACAGAATCAAATGAATATCCTCCTACACACGCTAAACAACAACAACAGCATCAACACAGTGTTACATTTTCTTATGAAACACAAACAACAACATCACACCTACAGATATCGAATTTCTAGGATAGCACCTCCCATCTCTTCAACACACAAAAACATGGAATTATGTTGTCTCTCATCTCAAGGACGAAAGAGAATGAGTGAAGTTGGAGAGGGAGAGAAGATGTGGAGAATGGGGAGGTAGAGAGGGGGTGAGGCTTTTTGTGGTGAGGTAGTTGCATAATGAGGGTGGAGACAGGGTGAAGAGTGTGAGGAGTGGGGTTTAGGAAGGGGAAAGAGAGGGTCAGTGTGAATAATGTACTTGGGGTTGGAGAGAGGGACCTCTCTCTCAACCCTCCTATTTGGGTACAGGGTAAGAGGACAATGCCACACTGAAGAGGACTTAATATGAAGGGTTCTTCACTTTTTCTCTTTCTCTTTCTGCCTCTTTTTCTGGTTTCTTGGTCTTGCGTTCTATCCTCCATCTCTCCCTATCTCTAAATCTTTGTTTTCATTTTGTGTGAGGCCAGTCCATGCTGACCCTGAGCAGTGCAAAATGAGGACTGTTTACAGTGACCACCCTGTCCAGGGTTGAACATAACTAAACTACGAGACCACAGATCAGAACAGCTCCTATTTAATCTGTGTATAAGTAAACCCAAACAGAAAGAATGTCTCAGACTGAGACACCACACTCTATTTCTCTTTGTCTCTGTCTCTATTCTGTCTCTGATTGTCTCTCTCACACACACACACACACACACACACACACACACACACACACACACACACACACACACACACACACACACACACACACACACACACACACACACACACACACAGTTATTATTACAGAAAGAGCAGCTTTGGTTTCCCAGGATACATAATTAAATACGTATTACAGTAATCTAGCCCCCCCCACGGGACTCATAACAGTCACCTCCTGTACTAGATTAAAGACTGGTAAAGAAACCTTACAGGAACAGGTCTACAACTGTACATGCTGTACATAACCTTTAACCAATAATCAGTGACAAATTAGTATGGCTTTTGTCTTCTAAAGGAGAAAAGGAACTCTCTGTGTCCCTGATTGCTGTTTGTGTATGGTAGGCCTACCCTTCTAATATGAGAGGTCGGTTTAGTCGATTAGACTTTAGGTATTAATACACCTGTTGCTTGGAATGTTTTGAATACACAGTACTGTGGGAATTGTTATTTTAGCTCTGCAGCTGCACGCACAGACACGGATGCGCACACACACACATACACGCACACACACACAGACGTGTGCAGATACACACACACAAACACAAACACATCCAGCCTGGCAGCCGGGGTCTCAGAGGAACCACTTCGTCCGCTGGTCGCTCTCTCTGTCTCTCTCTCTCTCTCTCTCTCTCTCTCTCTCCCTCTCTCTCCCTCTCTCTCACACTCTGTATGAGGGTTGCTGTAGAACAGAACAGAGGTTGGCAGCGGTTTAAGGACCACGGATGCTTATCTAATACACTTCCTATATCCCCCCTGATGCTCCTGATACCGAGGACAATGGATATGCGTGAGCACTGGGGACTCCCTTTCAACCCGCACAGAAACAATACTACTGCATCCACTCTATTGGTCCTTTATGAGGTCAGAGTACTCCCTGATTAGAGATCAGTGGCCATGTGACCTAATAGTCATATTTCAGAGGAGAGATCATTGAATAGAGGGCGTATTATCATAGTGAATGTTGTTGTTGTAGCTTTGACTATTTATTGGTATCATTAGTCTAGTCATGTACTGAGAGTAACTGAAATCTGTGACTAATTGTATCGTAATGAGAGCGTGTGTTAAATATCTAGGTCTGCTTGGTTTATGGATGGTTTATTGATGATGTGGTCAATGTGGACGATAGTATTCCTTTGTACTTTGTTTCATAGACTTATACTGCATAATAAGCTTTGTTTACAGACATCTATCTTCTCAGCCTGTTTGTAAGATTCATGACAGAAGTTCATATTTGATCAGATGGTCAATATATATATATATATATATATATATATCCGACAGTCTTATTTGTCTAATGAACGATGACATCCTTTCAAGACACAGTTCCCTTCACAGTCAATGTCTCAAACTGGGCTATTACAATGGACTGGGGCCTAAATGCTTTGTGATTGGTTGTTTAGACAGATAGCGCTGCTCTATGGGGGACAGAGGAGCAGGTGAGCACTCAGTCAACACACATTCGGCTCCCACAATGCTTTGTGCAGGTTCCAAGAGGATACGCTGGTGCTCAGGATGAGACTGAATGCTGGTGAACAACAATATAAATTCCAACAAAAAAAGAACACGGCACCTGACTTTATGAATACTGTATTATTTATACTGAACAAAAATATAAATGCAACATGCAACAATTTCAGTTGAGTTAAGGTTCAATTAAGGAAATCAGTTCATTTAAATACATTTATTAGGCCCTAATCTATGGATTTCACATGACTGGGAATGCAGATATGCATCTGTTGGTCATCGATACTTTAAAAGAAAAGGTATGGGCGTGGATCAGAAAACCAGTCAGTATCTAGTTTGACCACCAATTGCCTCATGCAGCGCGACACATCTCCTTCGCACAGACTTGATCAGTTTGTTGATTGTGGTCTGTGGAATGTTGTCCCACTCCTCTTCAATGGCTGTGCGAAGTTGCTGGATATTGGCGGGAACTGGAACACACTGTCATACACGTCAATCCAGAGCATCACAAAAATGTTCAAGGGGTGACATGTCTGGTGAGTATGCAGGCCATGGAAGAACTGGGACATTTTCATCTTCCAGGAATTGTGTACAGATCCTTGCAACATGGTGTCGTGCATTATCATGCTGAAACATGAGGTGATGGCGGTGGATGAATGGCACGATAATGGACCTCAGGATCTCATCACGTTATGTCTGCGCTTTCAAATTGCCATCAATAAAAGGCAATTGTGTTCATTGTCTGTAGCTTATGCCTGCCCATACCATAACCCCACCGCCACCATGGGGCACTCTGTTCACAACGTTGACATCAGCAAACCGCTCGCCCACACAACGGTCATTAGGCCGGTTGGAAGTACTGCAAAATTCTCTAAAATGACGGAGTCATTAACTCGTTTTTCAACCACTCTACAAAATTCTTATTAACAAACTATAGTTTTTTTTTATTTAACCTTTATTTAACCAGGAAGGGCTCATTGAGATTAAAATCTATTTTTTAAGAGTGTGCTGGCCAAGATAGGCAGCACCAAGTCATTACAAAAAAATTACAGACAGAATTCACAAGAGTATAAAACAGCAAATTAAAAACATTGACAGGTCAGGGAATCAGCCTCAAAATCCTTCACCATTGATTTAAAAACACCAATCGGGACAAGTTCTTCCAGTTTAAAAGTATTTTGTAAGGTGTTCCAAGACGATGGCGCAGAGTACATAAAAGCCCTTTTTACCATATTCAGTTGGGACATTTGGAACAGTTAGCAGGATAAAGTCCAGTGAACGAAGAGAGTACCCACCACATTTCTGAACAATAAAAATGCACAAATAAAAAGGTAGTTAACCCAAAATGGCTTTGTAAATCAAAGTATACCAGTGACTGAGCCTACGAGTGACTAGAGAAGGCCAGCCAACCCTGGTATACAAAGTGCAGTGGTCCGTAAGGGTTTTGCAGTTTAAAATAAATCTCAAAGTGCCATGGTAAAGAGTGTCAATTGATCTCAAACACTGAGCGGAAGCATTCATATATAAAATAGTTTTGGTTAGGACATCTACTTTGTGCATGACACAAGTAATTTTTCCAACAATGGTTTACAGACAGATTATTTCACTTATTCCAGTGGGTCAGAAGTTTACATACACTAAATTGACTGTGCCTTTAAACAGCTTGGAAAAATCCAGAAAATGATGTAATGGCTTTAGAAGCTTTTGATAGGCTAATTGACATAATTGATAGGCTAATTGACATAATTTGAGTCAATTGGAGGTGTACCTGTGGACCGTAGACTGCCGCTGGAGGCTCCGGACCGTAGACCGCCGCTGGAGGCTCTGGACCACAGACCGTCGCTGGAGGCTCTGGACAGCAGACCGTCGCTGGAGGCTCTGGACAGCAGACAGTCGCTGGAGGCTCTGGACCGCAGACCGTCGCTGGAGGCTCTGGACCCAAGACCGTCGCTGGAGGCTCTGGACTGCCGACCGTCGCTGGAGACTCTGTACTGAAGACCGTCGGTGGAGGCTCTGGACTGCCATGGATCAATCCACCTGGCGTGTCAGATTTCAAAAAGGCTTTACGGTGAAAGCAAACCATGCGATTATGTGAGGACAGCTCCTCAGCAGACAAAACATTACAAACAGCTAGCAGCAAAGTAGATTGGTCACGAAAGTCAGAAAAGCAATTAAATTAATCACTTACCTTTGATGATCTTCGTATGTTTGCACTCACGAGACTCCCAGTTACACAATGTTTGTTTTGTTCGATAAAGATTCTCTTTATATCCAAAAACCTCCATTTGGTTGGCGCAATTTGTTCAGAAATCCACAGGCTCGTGCGGTCACGACGGGCAGGCGAAAATTCCAAATAGTGTCCGTAAAGTTCGTAGAAATGTATAATCATCAGGTTGTTTTTACAATAAATAATCAATCATATTTTAACCGGACGGTAGCCTTTTCAATAGAAGAGAGAAAGAAAAGGTCTCGCTCCAGGCACGCGCGCATGCAAAAATCTGAGGACATCTGGCTATCCACTAACGCGATGTGATCATTCTCGCTTATTTTTCAGAATAAAAGCCTGAAACTATGTCTAAAGAATGTTCACACCTTGTGGAAGCCATAGGGAAAGGAATCTGTTTGATATCCCCTTTAAATGGAGGATAGGCTTGCAATGGAAAAGAGTAGTTTCAGAAAAACAGCACTTCCTGGATGGATTATTATATCAGTTATGTTATACTCGCAGACAATATTTTGACAGTTTTGGAAACTTTAGAGTGTTTTCTATCCTAATCTGCCAATTATATGCATATTCTAGCTTCTGGGTCTGAGAAATAGGCAGTTTACTTTGGTCACGTTTTTCATCCAAACATCAAAAGTTGTGGGAGTGTGGGAGTTGGCTCTGGTCTGAAACCTGGCTCCGCCAACCACCCCGTGTGCCCCCTCCCAAAAAACATTTTTTGGGGCTGGCTCTCGTGCTTCCTTCGTGGTCGCGAACCCCTGTGTCGTCATTGTTCCTCCCTCGCTGCCCCCGTCTGCTCCCTTGGAAGGCGTTCCCTTTCGGCCTGGATCTCCTCCCGCGTCCAGGATCCCTTACCATCCAAGATATCCTCCCATGTTCAGGATGTCTGCTCCTCCTGGCCACACTGCTTGGTCCGTTTGTGGTGGGATCTTCTGTCACGATCGTTGTTGGAAGGATGGTCGGACCAAGATGCAGCATGGGGTAGGTTAATAATTTTATATTTATGATAACCGGCACAAAACAAGAAAGAGTAACAAAACTAAACGTACAGCTTTGTTGGGCTAACAAGCAACAATACAAAATCAAGATCCCACAAACTAAAGGTTGAAAAAAGTCTGCCTAACTATGATCCCCAATCAGAGACAACGATAGACAGCTGCCTCTGATTGGGAACCATACCCGGCCAACAAAGGAATAGAAAAACTAGAATGCCCACACAAATCACACCCTGACCTAACCTAATAGAGAAATAAAAAGGCTCTAAGGTCAGGGCGTGACACATGGGGACAAAGATCGTACTTTTTGGCAAAATGTCCTCTGGTCTGATGAAACAAAAATAGAACTGTTTGGCCATAATGACCATTGTTATGTTTGGAGGAAAAGGGGGATGCTTGCAAGCTGAAGAACACCATCCAACCGTGAAGCACGGGGGTGGCAGCATCATGTTGTGGGAGTGCTTTGCTGCAGGAGGGACTGGTGCACTTCACAAAATAGATGGCATTGTGAGGAAGGACAATTATGTGGATATATTGAAGCAACATCTCATCTCAAGACATCAGTCAGGAAGTTAAAGCTTTGTCGCAAATGGGTTTTCCAAATGGACAATGACCCCAAGCATACTTCCAAAGTTGTGGCAAAATGGCTTAACAAAGTCAAGGTATTTGAGTGGCCATCACAAAGTCCTGACCTTAATCCTATAGAGAATTTGTGGTCAGAACTGAAAAAGCGTGTGCGAGCAAGGAGGCCTACAAACCTGACTCAGTTACACCAGCTCTGTCAGGAGGAATGGGCCAAAACTCACCCAACTTTTGACCCAAGTTAAACAATTTAAAGGCAATGCTACCAAATACTAATTGAGTGTATGTAAACTTCTGACCCACTGGGAATGTGATGAAATAAATAAAAGCTTAAATAAATCATTCTCTCTACTATTATTCTGACATGTTACATTCTTAAAATAAAGTGGTGATCCTAACTGACTTAAGACAGGGCATTTTTACTGGGATTAAATGTCAGAAATGGTAAAAAACTGAGTTTAAATGTATTTGGCTAAGGTGTATGTAAACTTCCGACTTCAACTGTATGTGCAAAATAGTAGCTTATTGATTTCTATCATAGACCTATCTCAGATAATGACTGTCTACTAAGTAAATATGTATTATCATCTGTCTTTGGCAATCTGCACACAATAGATCCACCTGTTTGTATGAAGCACAAACGTGTTTCGACTATTGGGCAATTGTTTGTGGGACAAAGTGAAAATCAGACGCTTTTGTTTCGCTCTTGGCAGAAACTTCAATGAATGTGTTTTGGGACCTGCCTTGGGAGGCGTATCACTACGCAATAGGTTAGGCCTATTTAACAAGTGCAGTGGGAGGCACGAGGCCAGGTTCACTATAGCAGGGAGGAGAGAGACACTGGGTACTCACCCACTCATTCGAATCACATAGAGAGCTCACAACCACCACCTCTCCCTATCTTGGACAAAGCATAACAGGACATCCCTTCGCCCAGGAGAAGCGGTGCAATTTCATCGAAGAGCTCACGCATAAAGCATTTTCTTCTCAATTACAAGTAAGACATTGTATTTTACATACATTTTAGTTTCTAAGTAAACCAGTTGACAGGAGCATCTCCATAACAAGAGGTTGCGGGCCAAACAGCTGCACTCCTAACATTTCGGTTTCGTGGACAGCCGACAGTCAATTTTACGTTCATGCATTGTTGCGTGTTGAGTTTTGGCTAAAACATTATCCTAATGTGACTACTTGCCTCTGATGTCCTCAAGTCGTTCTATCCATAGAAAGGGCCATCGACTTTCGCAGCGTGGCGCGCGGATCAGTAGTGCCTGATAAATAAACGTCGCCAGGTTACACACGGAGTCCCCTGGCATTTGATAAGGAATGTGGTTTGTTTTCAGGGAAGATTTAAACATGGTTTACGGAATTGAATTTGTTCTCAGATAGGCTACAAGAGCTTCACGTCAGATTATGTCAGTGCTCTCTCGCGCGTAATGGCAATGTACGGATATAAAGAACAACTCGGTTTTGTAACTCGACATAAGTGTGTGTTTCTCACTTATGTACATTCATCCGTTCCCTATCATATACATATTTTCTTATATTTCAATTGTATATTTTAAATATAAGCATTGTGACGCATGGATAATGTAATACCATATAAAAGTGCAAATGCGCTAGAAAAGTGCAAATAAATGCGCTTGAGTACGAAGGTTCCCCATATTGAAATATATAACCAAAACGAAAACGTTTATCTTCCTCATCTCATATAGGGTTCTGGCAGCTATAGGGACGTTTGTGGGCCCTCCCTTGACCCCTCTCCATTGAGTCCTTTTATTTTGCAAGACAAAAGCCTAAACCAACAGGAGAGAGCGCTTTCAGCAAGAGAGAGCTCCGATCTTTTATTGTCACACCTGCAGCATTCTCTGGTTTTGGATTAACACATGAAAACATTGCTCCCTATTTGTCCAGTATTGGAATGCATGCATCATCTGCCCTGCATGCTGCTTGGCTAATGTGTAACCAGATAGGGAATCACCAGGTATCATAAAATACAGATGTAGGATCTGAATTGGATAACTATGTTGATGCTGATAATTTTACTGCACAGCAGGAAATGCAAATTTGTAGTGTATTTGAGGTCTAAAAAGGCTTCAAAAGTTTGTAATTTCCACATTGAAATTTCAGACGTGATTTTCCCTTACGAAAAATGTATCAACCCCTTCAAAAATGAATTATAATCCACATAATAATTCACATTTCCTGTTGCTGCAGGATTATTTTTCTGCTGTAGCAAAGTGGCTCCAATTATGATCCTACATCTATACCTGCAGCCCTCGAGGTATAATATCATACATTTACATTTGAGTCATTTAGCAGATGCTCTTATCCAGAGTGACTTACAGTTAGTGCATTCATCTTAAACTAGGTGGGACAACCACATTCACAGTCATAGAATACATTTTTCCTCAGTAAATCAGCACAATCAGAGCTAGTAAGGGGGAACATATAATGCTCATGTTCATACAGCCTCTCATGTTCTATGTTGCAACCAGCTCGGCCTTATTGGGTATTTGGAGTATGGTGAAACTATAGGTTTGTGATCTGAGTATTCCCCAGTTACTTGTAATGAGAGTTTGAGGGGCAGAGACAGAAAGGGGGAGAAGGACTGCTTATCAGTGCAGTGTTCTGCTGCTGTGCGTGTGTGCATGTGTGTTTCTTTGTGTGTGTGTGTGTGTGTGTGTGTGTGTTATCAGATGGGCTGAGTGTGAAGGGGATAATGGATCAGAGAGATGTGACGTGAGCTGGCACCTCAGGTGTTTCTGTTTACCATATAATAGAGGTGAATTACAGGGACACTTATGTATGAGGGCCCGAGTTAGACTACACCATCCCTCTAAAACAGAAAATTAAAATTCTACTGTAGTAAAGGGCAAGTGGTTGTGTGCCAGAGGTGAAGGGGTGAAGGGCCAAATCAAAATGAAAAGAGCAATCAATTGAATAGCTTCTTGATCACTGATAGAATCTGCTGAAACTAGAGGCAGTCATAACACACACACGCCTATGGGCCACTGCTACAGACATGTGCAACAACACATTCAGCCACAGATAGGCCCTCCCTTCTCCACTGTCAACATGGTCTCCTGTGGAATCACAGACAGTTTGGCGTGGGCCATGCGGTCACACACTCACTGAGCTCACACGCACAGCTGCTTAAGCGGGTCATGTTTCAATGCACTTTAACCCGCTGTATTGCCCAGCGGTCGCCGACCTGTCTTTGACCGTGGCTGGACCGTTTCTAAAGTAGTTAAACCCCGCTCTGATGTCTCACAGTCTGTGGACATGCATGTCAATCATAAGGAACAGGAGGATTAAATCACTGATGGTTCATGTCTGACCTCTCACCTTTAACCCCTCACCTCTCACTCGTCATGTTGTGTCCGTCATGGGAAGAGAGACATCAAGCTAGAGCGTAAAATGACCAATCAGACATACTGTACAGAGAGGTCAGAGGTTGTGTTGTGACCCTGGTATACATAAACCAGAGAGCAGTGTGTGTCCATATGTGTACATGATGTGCATGCATGAGTGTGCAGGATCCCTTTGCGTGTGTTTGTAGACTGTATATGATTAGCCTCAGATGTTTTCAGATGATGTTGTGGTTATAACAAATCTGTCTTCTCTCTCCTTCCCTCACTTTATTTCTGGAGGAGCAGTGGCACACGGGAAAATGTTTTCTTGCATGCACATCAATGGAAAACATTATTTAAAGCGACATCAGGTTTACCATTCCGACTGACGCTGGATCTCTGAACATTTTGGAATTACACAATGTTTGGGTCCCAGATCCTATTGCCTCACATTTAATCTGTTTTGGGACTAATGTAAACATACTGTAGCTGGTGCTGCCCTCTGACTGGACATAAAAAGATAGAGAGTTTTTAGTCATTCCTCAATCATCCCAAAACAACAGTCTTTATGAACTCATAAAGCAGTTTTTAAAGAGGTAACTACATTTAGATTATTTGGGATCAGGTGGCATATCATAAAAAGCTTCTTTTTTTTAACATTTCATTTGGATGCTTATTGGATCTCATAACATACCATAGAATACAGTGCTCTCTGTAGAAGTAAATACCATAGAATGCAGTGCTCTGTGTAGCTCTTAATACCATAGAATGCAGTGCTCTGTGTAGAAGTCAATTGATTTTCTGATCTTACTCTGCCCCAGAAATAGACTGATTGGTTGAGGTCTCATTAATGAAAAGCCAAGGGAACTCGGGGCAGCACTCACTAAATATAATTCAAACATTTACTGTGACATGTTGTATGTATGTTGATGTCTGGTTCCAAACAGACAGATTCAGAGACATTCCAGCTAGCACATTTTGTTTCCTTTGAAGTTGTGGGAACGCACGTTTTTGGTTTCCCATTGGTTCTGGGAACGAAGCCGTACGTTTCCTGACCGGTAAAACATAACGTTTTTTTAAACGGAAGAGAAAATATAGCCTTTTCTGGGAACATGCATTTAACGTTGCAGTGAGGTTCTGAGAACATTTTACTATGGCTCCCTGAAGGTTTTCCTGGGAGGTTTTATTAACTTTTTTTTAACGGAAATTATAGGTTATTTGAAGGTTATTAAATAACATTCTCTAAATGTTGTGAACGTTTTGAATTAAATGTTAAGGTAATTTGGAGGTTTTTGAATAACTAACTTAACTTTCACTAAATATTTCAATCATACTGATAGCTTAGGTTAACTGTTTTGAACTCCAAGCACATATAGTACACATGGAAATTCATTTGCTTAGGCATTAATCATGCAAACAATTTATTTATTTATTGTGGAACGTCATCAGCGAGATTCAAACCTATGATCTCAAATCAAATTTTATTGGTCACATACACATATTTAGCAGATGTTATTGCGGGTGTAGCGAAATGCTTGTGTTCCTAACTCCAGCAGTGCAGTAGTATCTAACAATTCACAACAATACAGACAGATCTAAAAGTAAAATAATGGAATTAAGAAATATATAAATATTAGGATGAGCAATCTCAGAGTGGCATTGACTAAAATACAGTAGAATCAAATACAGTATATACACATATGAGATGAGTAAAGCAGTATGTAAACATTATTAAAGTGATTAATGTTCCATTATTAAAGTGACCAGTGATTACATCTTCTGTTATATATATATATATATATATATATATATATATATATATATATATGTTTTTAAATAATATTCTTTGAATGCTACTAATGGTTTCTTGTGGCTTTTTTGGAAAGTTTTCTTAATATTCTGAGAACATGACTTGACCGTGAGGAAACCTGCGGAAAACCTTTTGCTGAAGTGCTGAAATTCCCACAGAAGAACGTTGTTTCTTGATGTCCTCTGAATGTTCTGAGAACTTGACTTTAATTTGAACCATGAGGAAACCTGTAGAAAACATTCCCACAGAGAATGTTGTTTTTTGTCGTTATTGGAACCATTTGAGAGCATTAATTTAAATAGAACCACGAGGAAGCCTGTAGGAAACGTTATGCTGAAGTACGAAAATTCCAACCTAAGAAACACGTAGTTCTCAGAATGTTATGTACTCCCTGGGTATCAATCCTGCACCGTTCCCAGAATGTTGTGGGAAGGTCGTATGCAAAAAAATTATAGGGCCACCACGCTCTAAGAAACCTACGGTTCCCAGAACGTTATGTGCTAACTGGGATGTACAGTGCCTTCAGAAAGTATTCACACCCAATTCACACAACATTTTGGAGTGTTACAACTTTAATTTGAAATGGATTAAATTAAGATTTCGTGGCACAGGCCTACACACAATACCCCATAATATCAAAGGTATTTTTAACAAATGAATAAAAAATGAAAAGCCTTAATGTCTTGAGTCAATAAGTATTCAACCCCTATGTTGTGGCAAGCCTAATTAAGTTCAGGAGTAAAACATTAGCTTTAACAAGTCACGTAATAAGTTGCATGGACTCACTCTGTTTTTAATAATAGTATTGCACACAATTTTTGAATGACTGTCTACCTGTGCTCTGTATCCCACACATACAATTATCTGTAAGGTCCCTCAATCGAGGAGTTGATTTCAAGCACAGATTCAACCACAAAGACCAGGGAGGTTTTCCAATGCCTCGCAAAGAAGGACACCTATGGGTAAAAAACATAAAGCAGACATTGAATATCACTTTGAACATGGTGAAGTTATTAATTACACTTTGGATGGTGTATCAATACTTCCAGTCACTACAAAGATACAGGTGTCCTTCCTAACTCAGTTGCGGGAGAGGAAGGAAACCACTCAGGGATTTCACCATGAGGTCAATGGTGACATTTTAAAACAGTTAGAGTCTAATGGCTGTGATAGGTGAAAACTGAGAATGGATCAACAACATTGTAGTTACTTAATAATACTAACCTAAATAACAGAATGGAAACATTTTTGTTGTTTGCAAGAATGCACTATAGTAAAACTGCAAAACACGTGGCAAATAAATGTACCTTATGTCCTGATAACAAAGTGTTATGTTTGGTGAAAATCCAACACAACACATCACTGAGTATTTTCAAGCATGCTGGTGTCTGCATCACGTTATGGGTATACTTGTCATCGGCAAAGACAAGGTTTCTTTTGGGGCGGACGGGATAAAAAGAAACGGAATAGAGCTAAGCACAGGCAAGATCCGAGAGGGAAACCTTGTTCAGTCGGCTTTTCAACAGAGACGCAGACAAATTCACCTTTCAGCAGGACAATAACCTGAAACGCAAGGAAAAATATACTGTATACTGGAGTGCTTACCAAGACGTCATTGAATGTTCCTGAGTGGCCTAGTTACAGTTTTGTCTTAAATCGGCTTGCAAATCTATGGTAAGACTTGAAAATGGCTGTCTAGCAATAATCAACAGCCAACTTGACAGAGCTTGAAGAATGTTTTAAAGAATAATGTGCAAATATTCTACAATCCAGGTGTTCAAAGCTCTTAGAGACTTACACAGAACGACTCACAGCTGTAATAGCTGCCAAAGGTGATTCTAACATGTATTGCCTCTGGGGTGTGAATACTTACAGTACGAGTAAAAAGTTTGGACACACCTACACATTCAAGGGTTTTTCTTTATCTTTACTATTTTCTACATGGTAGAATAATAGTGAAGACATCAAAACTGTGAAATGACACATATGGAATCATGTAGTAACAGAAAAAGTGTTAAACAAATCAAAATATATTTTATATTTGAGATTCTTCAAAGTAGCCACCCTTTACCATGATGACAGGTTTGCACATTCTTGGCACACTCTTGGGATTCTCTCAAGCAGCTTCACCTGGAATGCTTTCCAACAGTCTTGAATTAGTTCCCACATATGCTGAGCACTTGTTGGCTGCTTTTCCTTCACTCTGCAGTACGACTCATCCCAGACCATCTCAATTTGGTTAAGGTCAGGTGATTGTGGAGGCCAGGTCATCTGATCCAGCACTCCATCACTCTCCTTCTTGGTCAAATAGCCCTTACACAGCCTGGAGGTGTGTTAGGTCATTGTCCTGTTGAAAAACAAATGATAGTCCCACTAATCGCAAACCAGATGGGGATTGTGTATTGCTACAGAATGCTGTAGTAGCCATGCTGGTTAAGTGTTCCTTGAATTCTAAATAACCAGCAAAGCACCCCCACACCATCACACCTCCTCGTTCATGCTTCATGGTGGGAACTACACATGCGGAGATCATCTGTCAACTTACTCTGCGTCGCACAAAAACACAGCGGTTAGAACCACTACACTTAACCAGCATGGCTACCACAGCATTCTGCAACGATACGCCATCCCATTTGGTTGGCGCTTAGTGGGACTATCATTTGCTTTTCAACAGGACAATGACCCAACACGCCTCCAGGATGTGTAAGGGCAATTTGACCAAGAAGGAGAATGATGGAGTGCTGCATCAGATGACCTGGCCTCCACAATCACTCAAACTCAACCCAATTGAGATGGTTTGGGATGAGTTGGACTGCAGAGTGAAGGAAAAGCAGTCAAAAGGTGCTCAGCATATGTGGGACCTCCTTCAAGACTGTTGGAAAAGCATTCCAGGTGAATCTGGTTGAGAGAATTCCAAGAGTGTGCAAAGCTGTCATCGGGGCAAAGGGTGGCTACTTTGAAGAATTTCAAATATAAAATCTATTTTGATTTGTTTAACACTTCTTTGGTTACTACATGATTCCATATGTGTTATTTCATAGTTTTGATGTCTTTACTATTATTCTACAATGTAGAAAAAAAACTTAAATGAGTAGGTGTGTCAACTTTTGACTGGTCTCTGTATGTAAATGAGATATTTCTGTATTTTATTTTCAATGCATTTGCAAATATTTCTAAAAACATGTTTTTGCTTTTTCATTTTGGGGTTTTGTGTGTGTGTGTGTGTGTGTGTGTGTGTGTGTGTGTGTGTGTGTGTGTGGGTGGGTGAAAACAAATTAATCTATTTAATCCATTTTGAATTCAGGCTGTAACACAACAAAATGTGGAACAATTCAAGGGGTATGAATACTTTCTGAAGGCACTTTATGTTGATGTTTAGTTCCAAACAGACAAACTGATATCAGGAATGATGGGCTGCTGCCTTCTTGTCTCTACAGATCCCAGGTCCGTGAGGTGTGTGCGATCGTTCCCAGCAGAAGGATGAGCAGCTTTGATTTGGTTGAGCTGCTGGACACTTGGGAGGACCTGAACCTCACGGGCCTCCTGGAGAACGGGACGCGTGTGGAGATGGTCGGGTGTCCAACAGCGTTCGACCGCAGCGCCCTGCTCCACTCCATGTGCATCCTTTACATCTTCATCTTCGTGGTCGGTTTGGCCGCCAACGGCCTCGTCCTCTGGGTCAATGTCCGCTCCCAGCGCACCACCTCCAGCTCCTCCCCTCGCCACGAGACCCACCTCTACATCGCCCACCTGGCGGCAGCTGACCTGTGTGTGTGCGTCACGCTGCCCGTGTGGGTGAGTTCTCTGGCGCAGCATGGCCACTGGCCCTTCGGCGAGGTGGCGTGTAAGCTCACCCACCTGCTCTTCTCTGTTAACCTCTTCAGCTCCATCTTCTTCCTGGCCTGTATGAGTGTCGACCGCTACCTGAGCGTGACACGGCCCGCCGACAGTGAGGATGGGGGACGACGCCGGAAGCTGATTCGCCGCAGCGTGTGCGTAGGAGTGTGGCTCCTGGCTCTGGTGGCCTCCCTGCCCGATACCTACTTCCTGCAGGCGGTGAGGTCATCACACGGGGAGGTAGTGCTGTGCAGGCCGGTGTACCCAGAGGAACACTCCAGGGAGTGGATGGTGGGAGTTCAGCTGAGCTTCATCCTGCTTGGTTTCGTCCTACCCTTCCCTGTCATCGCTCTGGCCTATGCCCTCCTGGCCCAAGCCCTCTCCTCCACCTCCTGTTCCTCCTCGGTGATGGAGCAGGAGCGTCGTGTGAGCCGCAGGGTGATCCTGGCCTATACCGTGGTATTCCTGGGCTGTTGGGGGCCCTACCACGGAGTGCTCCTGGCCGATGCCCTCTCCCTGCTGGGCCTGGTTCCTCTGAGCTGTGGGCTGGAGAACGCCCTCTACGTGGCGCTGCACCTCACCCAGTGTCTGTCCCTGCTCCACTGCTGCTTTAACCCCATCCTCTACAACTTCCTCAACAGGAACTACCGCTATGACCTGATGAAGGCTTTTATCTTTAAGTACTCCACACGTACAGGCCTGACCAGACTCATAGAGCAGCCCCACATCTCTGAGACAGAGTACTCTGCCGTCGCCGTGGAGAACCCACCACAGATCTGAGACTGAACTCTAGAGCACACCCTGGAACTTCAGAACACACCACATAACTCTAGAACCTAGTCTGTCCACCTGACCCAAAATTATTGAAATTACCTCAAATGCAGTAACCCATGATAACTTATATAGGCTAAATTTGGGCCATCACAAAGAACAACATTAAATATGTGTCTTAACAACTAGAGCATAACAAATAACCTTTCCCAAAGCCTAAGCTGTACACAAACTTCACTGCCACAAGTTTGTGTGCCCTCATCTGAAGCAAACCAGACATTATTTATAATCCAACATTCCCCTCACAGAAACTACCTGTGTATTTGTCCTGCTACCATGCGTTCCTAATAAGGATGGTGTGAGGGACTGCAGTTGCAGGCCATTATCAACTCAAACTAATGATGTCTGGAGAAAAGCACTTATATTGAGTGGAAAAAGAGTAGATTCTCTGTCTGACAAACAGACTGTTTTAAAGTGCTTCTGAAGTAGTGCCATTGTAGTCATGGCGACACAGACAAACTCTCTCTCAATCTCTCTCTCCACTTCAAGACATACCAATCCCAGTTTGTCTGTCTGAAGAGTCCTATATAACTGCTAGAGGTGTGTGTATGTGCGTGAGTGCGTGTGTGTGTAATTGTGTGACACCTCAAATCCACTTTGTAAATAGTTAGAAGGGCATTGAAATACATATATTATTTTTCTTAGATTGTTATTATTCAACTTTCTATATACTGTATTTTTGTACATATTATAAAATACTTTCAAATTTGGCATTGTTTATGTACAGATGTAGGATCTTAATCACCACATATTAATTTACATAGAGTTACTGAAAACCACTAGCACATGGTTATATGCCTCGATTCTTATGTAACAACATTTTAAAAAACACTTTTTTTTTTACATTCGATAAAATGGTATATCATACACTGCAGTTGAGAAAAAATGGGGAAGTAATTCTGCTTTGAAAGTTGATAAACTTGTAACCCCACTTTTGAGAAAATGGCCCTTGAATGTTTTGGTACACCTACTGGAGAGCTCTTCTTTGTCTACACCTATTCAGCATCATTCACACCCTCTTAAGCCTTAGCCCCACCCATCTCTTTAAGGATTCACATGTGAGGCCATGTGCTAAACAGGGTGAGTAAGGTAGTTAAGTAAACAACAAAAGACATCAAGACTAAAAGTGGTTTAAGTAGTAGCCTAAAAGAAGGAAAAACTCCAGATAAAAACACACTTGATCTAGTCCTTGGTCTATATCCTAACCTAACTTTGAAAGTGTCCAGATAATGATATTTTATAATTATAAGAGATTGCCCAGACATTTGTCTAGATTGAAGGGTCATGTGAAATAAATGCTATAACCACCCCCCAGACACGCCTAACTGAGTAGATGGGTCACTACTGTTTGTTCATGAAATACAATAGTTGTCTGAAATCACCCCCAGACACACCTGGCTAACTTGATCGGTCATGATATAATTCTCTTGCGAAGTGAGAATGCTAGCTAATTAGCTAAACAATACACCATAATCCCACCCATAGCTATAGTACAAACGGATTGTCATAGCAAGCCACCATAGATGAAATGAATGGATGAACGCTTCACGGCAGCGTGTCTTTTCCGTTTGGTTTGTAGTTAACTACAGCTCATTTTGCCCGTTGTTGTGTCAAGTCACTCCAGTTCACACTGACCGTGTGCAGAAAGTAGTCCATCACAACTTTTTTCCACAGATCTTAGTCGATAGCCGCTGATAAATTTGGGGCAGCAATGTTGTTGAGAGCAGTAGCAACACTTTTATGCTATAGACAGAATGCTACATGGTAGCATGCTACATGCTACTAATTTCTCTGCATGTCTAGCCCATCCATTATCTCAGCCAATCATCGCTAGCGGGAAGGTTCCTGCCTTCTTCCGTGGCTAAAACAACTAGGCTCGTAATTTAACCATTTTATTTGTATTTACAGATGGCATACACATTTGTTATTAAGGCACATGAAAGTTCACACAAAAAACGCATTTTGCGAAAAATACAAATTCAAATGCCTATTATGTGAAGTAGTGATGTATGACATACGCCTAGCTTCTTGAAATGGGTCATATACTGTATGAACAGTATTGCACTCTACATGTCCAGCTAATAGCCTAACCACCGACCAAGCACTATGGACTAAACATTCAAATCCTGTTGCTGCGGGATAATTTTGCGATGACAAACGGGTCAATTTAAGATCCTACATCTGTAGTTTTGTTAATTGTAATTCATATGTTGTGGATTCAGAAGTTCACATCAGTCATTTCTATGTGTTCATGAAGCTGCCTCATTGTAAATGAAAGTCACTGACTCTGTGACACGAGTCCTGCTATTATAGTGAAAACAGTGTGACTCACACAAAGTTCCATACCAAATGATGATGGATAAAAACATTGAGTTATACAATGCTATGTCTGTCTGTCTGTGGTAACAAACATATTGTGTTTGATCCATTGCCATGGAGTTATAGTGTCATCTGATTGGATACATGTGTATCCTGTTACATTGTGAGAATTCCAATCCTAGCAGTCATTATTGAAAGAGAAAGCAAAGGACCATTGATGTTTTGTGTTTACTGTATGTTATGGATTTTGTTACTTACCAAAAATGAATCTCGTGTCTGAAGTTCTTTTGCTTTGTGTTATTACTTTAATCAGAGCCTTTTAATTAAAGTAACAAGAGGACACATTTTAGTATGGCAGCTCTGACTGGAGTGCATTAGCATGAACACATTCAACCAGACACATTTTCAACTGTAAACTTTATGTGGCCAATAAATGGACTATGTCATTCATAACGTTTAATTAGATCCTGTATCCTAGCCGTGACCGTTCAGTTATGAAGCACAGCTGCAACATACACAGTGCTTTTACAATGCTTATCATGACACGTAGGACACATGTCTTACAATTAAAGTCACAATGCAGAACAATGCATGTTTTATTCAGACATTAAATGAGAAAGAATTCAGGAATAGAGATGTAGACCCAGTTGATTGGCAGACAAACCAGGTTAATATATCCAGATATGTGCTCACTCAGTCAGGGGGACAGGCAGACACATACGCATGTATATAAACACGGGCTTCACACAGTGTTTAACATGGGGGTTCTCTGCACCTCATGAAATGTCATAGTCTTTCTTACCAGACTGAGCAATGGGGAAATTATGATGACAGACATAACATTTACTCTGGCTCTAGAGTCTAGATGGAGTGATACCTCTATGGTTTAAATAGTACATCAGCATTAGTTCAGAACAGACAAGAGTCTCCATGTGGTTCTACAGCATGTGTTCAGACTTTCATTTGGTTCTCTCAGAGTGGTTCTGATACACACTGATTGGCCTGAACTGCAGTAACACACAGTAACACACACACTCCTGCTGCTTCATGACTGACTGAAGAGCATGTGTTTTCCTTGGCTCGCACTGTAGTGTGAAGTGTTTTCGCTTCCCTTTACGATTTGCTTCCCTTTATGATTCACTTTAGATTTTCTAACGTGTGCAGTATGATGTGTATGGTGCTTACAAAGGACGAGTCAAGCAGTATTATTCCAGACCCAGCTATTTAGCCATCCAAACTATCTGTCAAGTGTCTTGTCAGAGCCGTTTACTTTAGAGACAGGGCTCTTTCTTATTAGCAGGCCTCTGTTCTCACTATTATGAAAGCCCACTTTAAATCTTGGTGAAATACTCCTCTGTTCACATGGCTCGCCAACAGATCGGAAGGATATGCAGCACAGTCACTGTAAATAAAGCACAGCACGGAGGCTGAGTACAGTAGAAGTGCAGCATATGGTTTGTATATGTTGAAATCATCTGTTGTTTGACTTGATGCAAGCCATTCTCTGTGAGTTGTATGATTTACAGTACAGCCCATTGTGGGTTATCACTAGGTTTTGATTTAATATGGACAGATAACGGCCCAGATAAGATATTGATGGAGGGCGGGTTGCTTTATATTGCTATGGAGCTATAGATCTCATGGTCCATGCCCTGCTCATGCCCTGCATACTATAGAGAGACCATTAACACTGGAAAGGATGAAAGGGGGAGGATGAGGAGAGGTACAGGGTAATTTAGCAGGAATTTAGGGAGGGAAATATAAGCTTACTCATACAGTACACGTGCACACACACATACACACTAATGTGCATGCACACACGCACACATGTGCACACACAGCACTATAGGTCTACATTACTTCTGGCCGAGATGCAAGCGCTTACTTTAGACTAGATTTAATTCTCAATCAAGCCCATATTTGCTTCAGTGGGCCTGGGATCAATTCCATATGAGAATGTATGGCTGTGGAAGGTCTTGAATTATTAATGAAGTTGAAGAGTACAGCTGTGTGTGCTCCTAGGGGAGTTTCTGGAGTGAATTTGAGGAGAAGTCAGAGCAGAGAGACTATTTTGATAGAGGATAGGGATAGTTTATCACCCCAGGACACCTCACTCATCTAGGAGAGAAGAGTAGGACCAGTCATACTGGCAGGCAGATGTTAGACAGATGTTCTGCAGCGAGAGACAGGGAAATGAGAGGTGAGAGGTCATCAAATCATGAGTTGGATCAAACATCAGTAATCATACATACTCATTTACACAGAGTAATCATACATATTCATTTACACAGCCACACCTTATTTAACCACCTGAACAGGCTTGGTAACATTTGATTTATAGTGCCTAAATGTTTTTGACTGATTATACTTGGAGGTGGAGGCCTGCAATACTTTTATTGTGATGACCTTGCCCACACCTTTAGACGTTGGGATTACTGAGAGTAAATATGTGTCTGACTTCCTACTTTGTATGTCAGCATGATTCTCTTATAACTTTGTATCCAAAGAAGCAACTGCCCTTCAGTGTTATTTTAGGTTATTTGTATGAAACATAAGCAGAACATGGTTGCACAGTTGCTGGTTCAAATCCTGCTCTGACTGCTTCACCTCAATCACTATATTGGTGGCAATGGTGGGATCAGAACAGTCTCTGAAGTCCACCTTAAAGGGCAATTCTGCCACTCTTCAACCTCATTTTCATCATCTCCAGCACGAAACCAGTGTCTACATATATGAAAACAGAGTGTTTTTATGGTCTGTGGTTAAAAAGATGAGAAGAAAGGTCCTAAAAAATGTTTCTCTGTGACATCACTGTGTAGGGTTAAAGGGTTAAAATGGTGATTTTCAAAACCTGCAATGAGTTTCTAGCCCAAAGGAGGGTATGTTTCTGCTCCCCCATCACACCAATCTCTGTTTTAAAATGTTTTATCTTGTGATGATGTCATTGCGTAGAACTTTTTGACTTTCTTTTTTTTTCTACAAAACGTAGAAATGTGCTGTTTTCACATACAGTATGTTGACATGTATTGTGCTGGAGATAATGAAAATGAGGTTTAAAAGTGGTGGAATTGCCCTTTAATTGAACAATGCTTCTTTATCACTTTCGCTGTAACCCACCACCTGTGCGCCCTACCCAGTGCTTAGCCCTCTCATTGATATTGCCACATGGTTCATGTCTATGTAAATAATGAGCTTAACCAGATCAAAGGCGATGGTATGGACAGGACACATGGTCTTGAAAGCTGGGGCTTGTAATGTTGATTTATATTGCTCATACGTGCCGAGGCTATGGATCCGGTATTTAGACATCGCTTAATTCACCCAACACCCTGTCCACTAAAAAGCTCCACACACTCCACCCCACCCGCCCGCACACTGTCAGAGCAGCATGCTATTGTCATCCTTAACGACAGAACTTCAGAAAAGCGCCTGCGAAGAGACGGCAGCTGTTTAAACCTTTAAGACATGAACAAGAGCAAAACCATTTCCTCTGTGTTATCCTAAGCTCAACGTGTTTCTTCATTAAGCGTTTCTCGAAGTGTAAGAAGACGAAGGGATAAATTAACCACACTCTATATGGAAAAAACGTGTGACATTTCCACATTTTGCAAAATCATGTGTTTTTGGAACATATCACGTGATGATATTTCACTTGTGGATTTTTGCATGATCACATAACCTTTCACGTGTGGATTCAAATGATCACATTTCCCCAGGTGATGCCCCACATACTGAAATGAGTCATTGTGATACACACAGCATGTTTAGCATACAGTGTTTTCAGCTTACATAATCAAATAGACTTTGACTACATTGTGTATGTATGTTTATATATACAGTAATTCATATTCAACATGTCCTTAACTGGGATTTGAACTCACAACCTATTGGTTCACTGCGTTCTGATCTTCCTGATATGCCACCATGTCTGTGTCAATAACTGATTTCACAAATATTCCTACATTTTGGACTTCAAAGTAAATATCAGCTTTGTTAAAAACACACTATAGAAAAACGATCCTATTTATCATAATGATACAATTATTTTCCCCCAGGCGGTCTCCTGTCCCTGTACTAACCAGGCTGGACTGTGAAAAATTATATATGGCCACAAGTGTATTTTATTTATTAGGTCCCTTGGCTCATCTCTGCAACTCCTCAATGCGCTCAGGAGAGGCCGAAGCTCAAGTCATGTTTCCTCCAAAACATGACATGCCTGGCCACCTACTTGTCACTTAACCTTCCCTTCGGCCAATAGTGCAGCATTCTATGGGGCTCTTGGTCACAGCTGGTTATGACACAGCCTGGGATCAAACCCGAGGCTGTAGTGTCACCTCAGCAGTGCAGTGCATTTGACCGATACGTCACCCAGGACCCTCTTATCAGAGTTATTCAGGAGTAACATTCAAACAAAATAATACTCACCAACATTAGACAACTATACAGAAAACCCTGAAATTGAGAATAGTCAGAATAACTGAAAACTAAAATAGCAGTGCAGATGGCACTCCTTTGCTAAGTGCAGAGATGTATTATAAGTAATGAATGTGTAGGGGAAGGTTGCAGACTTTGTGGCACAGCAAAAGAGCAGCATATCTCAAATCCAGAGGTTGAGAGTTCAAATTCCAGATGGGGTTACATTTTAGCTGAACAGCGTACAATTTACTTTAAATTCCCCATACTAGTTTATTACTTTTCTTATAATGGTTTGGGTTGGTTTGATATTATGTGAAGTTAATGTGATAACGTGACAACATGTAAAGCAATGTAACAACATTAAACATTTTACATTTGATCATTTTAGTCATTTAACAGATGCTCTTATCCAGAGTTACTTACAGTAGTAGGTACACGCATTACTACTACATATGTGACAACATGTGAGCACATGTGAAGTGTTCCAAAAACACATGTCGACATTTTACATGTTGTCACATTTATTTCACATGAATTTGACATGAGATCATGTGTGTAGTTTTATGTTGTCACACGTTATCACATTAACGTCACACTAGATCACGTGTGTTCACATGTTGTCACACGTTATCACATTAACGTCACACTAGATCACGTGTGTTCACATGTTGTCACACGTTATCACATTAACGTCACACTAGATCACGTGTGTTCACGTTGTCACACGTTATCACATTAACGTCACACTAGATCACGTGTGTTCACATGTTGTCACACGTTATCACATTAACGTCACACTAGATCACGTGTGTTCACATGAAATTCATGTATTGTTTTCCATATGGGTAAGATTGCCCCTTCATGTAGCTTGTACAGTATAATGAATGGCCTACCTGGTGTGCTGATAGTCTTAGTGTGTTATTAATGATACCCTAGTTGGACAAATAGAACAGAACAGTGTGAAAAGAACAGTGATGTTTATAACCTCAGACTCATAACTCTTGAGTGACATATGAGGTGAAAAACAACATATTTTATGGGCTCCTCTGGAGTCACGAAGAAACACAAAGAGACATTTGGCTTTCGTTCACACATCTCCAGTACAGTCACTTCCCTGACAATATTTAAGCAGAAAAATGTCTCCCTCTGTTGCTGTGTTCCTGTCTGGGAAAGGGTTTGCTTTTTCCCAGTAAAAAAACATCTGTTTACTGAAACACAGACAGAAAGAAAGACAGGCTAAACAATGCAGTGTGCAGACTAACAGACTAACAGACTACAGACTAACAGACTAGCAGACTAACAGACTAACAGACTAGCAGACTAGCAGACTAACAGACTAGCAGACTAACAGACTAACAGACTAACAGACTAGCAGACTAACAGACTAGCATACTAACAGACTAGCAGACTAGCAGACTAACAGACTAACAGACTAACAGACTAGCAGACTAACAGACTAGCAGACTAGCAGACTAGCAGACTAACAGACTAACAGACTAACAGACTAGCAGACTAACAGACTAGCATACTAACAGACTAGCAGACTAACAGACTAACAGACTAACAGACTAGCAGACTAGCAGACTAGCAGACTAGCAGACTAACAGACTAGCAGACTAGCAGACTAACAGACTAGCAGACTAACAGACTAGCAGACTAGCAGACTAACAGACTAACAGACTAGCAGACTAGCAGACTAGCAGACTAGCAGACTAGCAGACTAACAGACTAACAGACTAGCAGACTAACAGACTAACCGACTAACAGACTAGCAGACTAGCAGACTAACAGACTAGCAGACTAACAGACTAGCAGACTAACAGACTAACAGACTAGACTAGCAGACTAACAGCAGACTAACAGACTAGCAGACTAACAGACTAGCAGACTAACAGACTAACAGACTAGCAGACTAACAGACTAACATAGCAGACTAACAACAGACTAACAGACTAACAGACTAGCAGACTAGCAGACTAACAGACTAACAGACTAACAGACTAGCAGACTAGCAGACTAACAGACTAACAGACTAACAGACTAGCAGACTAACAGACTAGCAGACTAACAGACTAGCAGACTAGCAGACTAACAGACTAACAGACTAGCAGACTAGCAGACTAACAGACTAACAGACTAGCAGACTAACAGACTAGCAGACTAACAGACTAGCAGACTAACAGACTAACAGACTAGCAGACTAACAGACCAGACTAACAGACCAGCAGACCAACAGACTAACAGACTAACAGACTAGCAGACTAGCAGACTAGCAGACTAGCAAACTAGCAGACTAACAGACTAACAGACTAGCAGACTAGCAGACTAGCAACAGACTAACAGACTAGCAGACTAACAGACCAGCAGACCAACAGACTAACAGACTAACAGACTAGCAGACTAGCAGACTAGCAAACTAGCAGACTAGCAGACTAACAGACTAACAGACTAGCACGCTGTTACATTGACCAGAATTCTTCCTAATAAGGTTTAACAGCTTTATAAAACACTCTTTGTCTCACATGCCTTTATTTCTGTGTACAGGAGGACAAACCGACTTGGTTTCTCTGAAAACAGTCTGAAAACCAGCCTGTCCAGTTACACAGTTACTCACACCCTCAGGCACACTCACCCTCAGGCACACTCACCCTCAGGCACACTCACACTGCCACCATGGTCAATGAAACCAGCACAGTTAAGACTGACTCTTGCAGAGATAATCTGATTACTGTTGGTGATTGCATATTCCCCTGTAGATGTTTTGAGACACATTCAGAGAATTCAGAGAATTCATTCAGAGAATTTGAACATTTAGGCCAACAATTTGCATACTGGGTTTCAGAGGGCTGAGATACATATATATATGAATGCCAGTACACACTATGGAATAATGGAATGCACTGCCAATGCCAAAAACCTAATTCATGTTATTGGCTTTTTGCCTGGGATTTATTACATATCATTAAACCAGTAGAAACATAATGTAAAAAAAATGCCTGCCAAATCTGTCCACTCCCAAGACGGTCAGGAAAACGATCATATTATTGACCTTATAATATGAGAACAAAAATGACAGCCTAAACTATAGAGGAAGTTCTGCCATCTCTAAGAGAGATGGGCAGGCCTCCAATGCACTGTACTGCATGTGTCATATAGCTTCAGTTACTGATTGCAACAAATTCTTCTCTCTCTCCCCATCAGGCACTCACACGCACTGTCACACAGACTGTTACACAGTCTCTCAACAAGCTTCCTCACAGATAGCATGTGTAGAGTGTTTATGTGCCTCTGTCCTGGAGAGAGAAAGGATGTCTCAGTTTATCTGGAGGGTGTGGATTAGTCCTCTTCATGTAATAGGCCAGACAAAGGTCTGCTGTCTCATATAACACACTATAGGACAGTGGAAACACACACACACATATGCACAGGCACACAAGCACGCACACGCATATCCTCTCCCTATCTGTCCGTCATCCACTCTCTCCTCCCCCTCTCACCTTTTCTGTTCTCTCTCTGTTCTCTCTCTCTGTCCTCTCTCTCTGTCCTCTCTCTCTATCCTCTCTCTCACTCTGTCTCTCTGGACAGCAGGACAGAGACAGGGCCTGATATCACTGTGAGTATCAGTTTACAGGGAGTTTCTCTCACTCTCTCTGTCTCACTCACACACACCCCCACATACACACTTCTCACCCTGGGGTCTGGACAAAATTCAGTGAATGGAACACAACATTCAATGGAATAGAGAATAGCCATAAAACCTAGGAAGATTATCCCTGGTACTGTTCCAGCCTCCATAGAGACATGCTGTACCCCTCCCCATTACCTAAAGTTCCCTCAGATTCCCCCCTCCAGATCTTTTGACTATCATCTGAGCGTCCCTCTGTGCTCATGTTGTTGTTGAAGGTCCACACTTGCTGAGGGCGGCTCTGTGTTACATCCTGTGCACCCCACTGTGATATGATTGCGAACACGCATATACACACACACTCTCATGCACTCACCCTCACAGAGAATGAACTGAACTGCAGTTTAACTTTCTTCAGGTTTAATGGAGGATCCAAACCTGAATACCGAAAGTGAAACTCAAGTTATGCCCACTGTGGTCAGTGTCCATTTTCAAAGGCATCGGATGACTACCCTTTACTGACTGACCCTGCTTTTCATTCAGTCCTTCTGGCTCCCCCTGGAGTGTGGTTTCTCTCAGTTTCCCCCTGTGCTCATAATAAAAGGGACTATTTCCTCGACACTGTTGCTCTGGGCTTAATATCTGAGGACATAAAAGTTTGACAAATTAGTTTGCAAAAAGCTCCATAGAAATAAAAGTGAGATGAATGGAGAGGAAGCTGTAGTTTCCTGGGAGGGGGAAGAGGGACGGGGGTAGGGGGGTTAGGGTGGGGGAGCTGTGGATTTAGGAGGTATGGCACGCCCAACACATCCGACACCAAATCTCAGCGTCCGTCTAGTACAATTGACCAGATCTTAGAATGGCGGCTCTACTCAGGGAAGAAGCAAGACTCAGGGATTGATTGTCTTCCTGGGTCCATTCAATTCATCTTGCTGTCCTTTGTCCACCCCCTGCCTGCAGTGATCCGGTTATACTGTACATCCACTATGTATCAATAACCATCCATCCGTTGACTGTCACCGTCGTCATAGCAAACCGAAGATAACTTTCTCAGCTAATAACAGCTTATTTGTTTATTTGTCAAATTATTATTGATCGTAGAATTAAAACAGATCTCTACCCATAACTTTGAGCAGTAGTTGAGATCCACGGCATAGCTATATAATGGTTTACAGATACAGTAGAACAACCTGCTAAGATAACAGCAGTTTGTTCATCAAGCCCATGGTAATCTAAACTCTATACATTCCCATTCCCAGTTCCATATCTCTATGCTAGTTTATATTTATTAACTCTCCTCTCCTCTCTCCTCTCTCCTCTCTCCTCTTTCCTCTTTCCTCTCCAGACACAGAGTTTCACACATGTCAGACACTTGACTCCCACTATTCCGACTCATTAGAAATAGATGTGTGATCTTGATAACCCGAAACATTGCCCTGCTGACAGGAACCAGGCCTACTCTGAACATCAAAGGGCCTCCAGCGTCTAGAGCCCAGAAAGTGTCATAGACGGAGGAAAATAAATATGGAGGGAATGAGAGATAGAAGGAAAGTAAGTCCTTATCTTTCCATTCAGAGTCTACAGGGGAGTCTGCTACTGAGAAGTTCCTTTGATAAAACATCATCAGGTAATTAACCATTCTGAACTCACCAGATATGTTTGCTTTGGCCAGGACTGGTAAGCTAACACATTTCTGTTATTTTTATACACCATCAGTAACCTATTAACCATGTATGAACCCCTGTGAACTCTCTATGAGGCTTCGCTTGGTGTCACACATGCATGGTTGAACTCTCAGTGTGAACCCGGAATCTTTCAATCCAAGGGTGAACCTGAGAATAATAAACTTCACCACTTCCTTATTGTGAAAATTCTTTAGGAAATACATTATTACTCAGAATGACACTGGTATTCTTTGAAATCCATGGTTTCCTGGCCTCGTCATTTTACATAGCAACAGGCTCATCTCAAAGCCACCTAACGAGACAAAGAGGAAGACCCATAGAAATTATATTTCTATGGATATACCTAGAAACAGTCCCTTGTTGTTGTCCTGGCTGTAAACTCATGCCTGGCTGCCTCTCTCTCTGTCTCAGTCCTGATGAATGAACACTTTCATTGGGCCTGAATGTGCCGAGCAGAGAGTGAAACACTACCTGGGCTCTCCCTCCTGATCAACAAACTTGGTACATGATAAGGCTGTGTTGCAGTAACCCTGTCTGAGCAGGGATGATTGGGACAAACACCAGTGTAGGTGTTCCATGTATCAAAATGTTTAATGGGCTTCCTTCACGTGTCTGTCACCTTGTAATCAATATAGCTGGAAAAACAGCATACACAGTACGCCAGTCATCAATAACCTGTCACACACACCTATAACAACATACACACACATTCCCCCATACATTCTATCAATAGGTCTGACTGATTGCTGAATCTGCCAACTATGACAAAGTCCACTACTGACATGAGACACTCATGTGCACACATGCACCCACACAAACACAAAACAAAAACAGTTTCCTGAACACAGTCATTCATAACTGTCTGCTAACAGCACACCTGTAAACATACAGCAGCTCCATACCCCCAGGGCATCATCCATCATCTCTCCCAGCCTGCTGGAGGTCCTGGTCGGGGGTACTGGTCTAGGGGTCCTGGTCGGGGGTCCTGGCTGGAGGTCCTGGTCGGAGATCCGGGTCTGGGGTCCTGGTCGGGGGTACTGCTCTAGGGGTCCTGGTCGGGGGTTCTGGCTGGAGGTCCTGGTCTGGGGTCCGGAACGGGGGTCCTGGTCGGGGGTACTGGTCTAGGGGTCCTGGCCGGAGGTCCTGGCTGGAGGTCCTGGTCGGGGGTCCGGGTCAGGGGTCCTGGTCTGGGGTCCGGAACGGGGGTCCTGGTCGGGGGTCCTTGTCAGGGGTCCTGGTCGGGGGTCCTGGTCAGAGGTCTGGGCGTGCAGGGTGGGACACAGCAGAGGAACCTGATCCACACACAGGGCCAGGGACTGGACCAACACAGACCTATGGTATTGTAAACACAGACACACACACACACACACACAGACATGCACACACAGTTTATACACAAACATGAACACATCTGCATCTCAGACAAAACAGAGATGTCACAATTACATTCCCTCCTCACATCCTCCTGCTCTCCCTGCTATGTGGATTATGTCTGCAGACTGGTGTATAAATAGTGCTGAGAAGGTGGCCTCATAATGAAAACACTGATATACGGATATCAAAGGCTTCCCTCTCCCTCTCACATTCTATACTCATAAATCAATCGAGTGAATATGTCTTGTGTGTGTGTGTGTGTGTGTGTGTGTGTGTGTGTGTGTGTGTGTGTGTGTGTGTTATGTGCGCGTTGCACCTTATGTGTGTATGTTGTGAAAGTGGGTGTGAACATATGGCTGCACTGTTTACACTTTCCCACATAGGCTGATTTTCTAAAAGCCTCAGGTGGCCCTAAGCTGTGACACATTTTAATAAACGACCTAGAATGCTTTGGGGCCTCTCACTCAAGACTGACTTCCCTGGACTACACTATAAAGTTAACCCTGACTCTAGTGGGTCATAGGTAAAGGTGTACGTAATGCATAACTCTGTGTTGGATAGAGAACAAGCTCTTTGGTGCCATTAGCATCAGTCATGGGAGATTTACTGTATGATTAAACCCTGTTACCCTTATCTCCACTCTGTTTCCAATGTTCTGTTTCTTCTCAAACCCTATACTGGCCTGCCATTGATAATCTGACATTTTTTACAGTCTGTGTTAAAAACAGCTTGTGTCTCTTTTAGATACGCTAAGATATGCTAAGATATGCTAAGATACTCTAAGATACTCTGAGATACTCTGGCTTTAGATGCCACTGGGGTCTAGTTTTAGTTCAGCCAATGTGTAGTTAACCTGTCTATCATCTACTGTTCTGCCTGGGTCAGATCTCACGCTGACTTGTGTCAGTCACTCTCTGGGTCATTACTGGGACAAAAAACACATATCAGAGAGCAGAATGAATAGTCTACTAGGGCCTTTATAGGCAGTTGGTCTCATTCATGTCCATTGTGTGTGCGTGCGTTCTCACTCTCTGTCAGGCCACATGGAGGGCCTATAAAGTTCTACAGAGTTTGATTGACAGATGCAGTGATTTTCCCAATCATGCGTTTCATTCCTTCTACTAAGCAATGGATCAAAATGTACATAATGGGTATCTGGAGGAAATTTGGGGAGGGTCATGCTTTTTCAATTTCAGTCAAGGGGAGGGTTTAGTATTTTTAAAATCTAGTCCAGGGGAGGATCATGCATTTTGTAATGGATGAAATGTCAATATTCCTCAGTATTTTATAATGATTTGCTTATTAGGCTATACAGTATATGGATGTGTGCCTGATAACGCCCCTCATCTCTGATTCTCCACTGGGCAGGCAATATCAAGTGAGCCTATAAGCTATTTAGTGTGGTCTCAATCAAATGATCCGGAGCCTATATCCTGTAGCATACAAAGTGCATGTTCTCAGAAGCCTAGAGTAAAGTCATATTTCTAAGATAGCTGCTAGGATGGTGTAAATAAAACCAGGCTGCATTACACACTCAATAGATATTCCAACCCTGAGCCCCAGCCTGCTCTGCTCTTGGGCCCCGATTCCGACCCGAGTTAAGCTCGCATAAATGGGACGTATTTCCCTTTTTATGCGCTTTTGTCTATGTGTATTCTGACCTTGAACTTAAGCATGAGAATAGCATGCTTTTAACCTAGTATTGGTTTGAGATGGAGCCTGAATAAATGAAGGTGTGGCGGAGGTGTGTCTACAGATACAGTATGCAGGATTCTGACCTTGATTTAATTCCCTCATAATTCCACCACCTTTGCATGAAACCGTGAATAAGGTTGAGCAAACCTGCTGGTTCCAAGTGGAAAAAGCATTTACTTAATTTTTTCGATAGAAATAACAATAACAATATTCTACAAGCACTCTATTTTATAAATTGCTAAGAACTATTGATTAGAGCGAGGTAAATTAGTCATCCGTTTGGAGAAGGGGAATGTAAAATACTCATAGCAATTGTTTAAGATTTTTCCTTATGATCCCTGGAGACAAATGTGAAACCAACCAACTGAAAATCATATCAACACGACATGAGACCCCTAAGACCCTCACAAACTTTTTACAGATGCAGAATTGAGGGTATCCTGTCGGGCTTTTTCACCACCTGGTCCCCAACCGCAGGGCTCTCCAGAGGGTGGTGCGGTCTGCCCAACGCCACACTGGGGGCTCACTGCCTGCCCTCCAGGAAATCTACAGCACACGGTGTCACTGAAAGGCAAAGCAGATCATCAAGGACCTCAGCCACCTGAGCCACGGCCTGTTCACCCCGCCACCATCCAGAAGGAGAGTTCAGTACAGGTGCATCAAAACTAGGACTGAGAGACTGAAAAACAGCTTCTATCTCAAGGCCATCAGAACGTTAAATAGTCACCACTAGCCAGCCTCCACCCAGTACCCTGTTACCACCCGGTTACTCTACCATGTACACAGCCATGGAACACTGGTCATTTTAATCATTTTTGCATACTTTTACCCACTTCATATGTATATACTAGTCAAGGTATATACTATTCAACGATTGCTGTACATACAGTATATACAGTTGAAGTCAGAAGTTCACATACACTTTAGCCAAATACATTTAAACTCAGTTTTTCACAATTCCGGACATTTAATCTGAGTAAAAATTCCCTGTCTTAGTTCAGTTAGGATCACCACTTCATTTTAAGAATGTGAAATGTCAGAATAATAGTAGAGAGAATGATTAACTTCAGCTTTTATTTCTTTCATCACATTCCCAGTGGGTCAGAAGTTTACATACACTCAATTAGTATTTGGTAGCATTGCCTTGAAATTGTTTAACTTGGGTCAAACATTTTGGGAAGCCTTCCAGAAGCTTCCCACAATAAGTTTTGGGAAGCTGAATTTTGGCCTATTCCTCCTGACAGAGCTGTTGTAACTAAGCCAGGTTGTAGGCCTCCTTGCTCGCACATGCTTTTTCAGCTCTGCCCATAAATGTTCAATGGGATTGAGGTCAGGGCTTTGTGATGGCCACTCCAATACCTTGACTTTGTTGTCCTTAAGCCATTTTGCCACAACTTTGGAAGTATGCTTGGGGTCATTGTCCATTTGGAAGACCCATTTGCGACAAAGCTATAACTTCCTGACTGATGTCTTGAGATGTTGCTTCAATATAGCCACATAATTTTCCGTCCTCATGATACCATCTATTTTGTGAAGTGCACCAGTCCCTCCTGCAGCAAAGCACCCACACAACATGATGCTGCCACTCCTGTAACTCCCCCTTTCTCCTCCAAACATAACGATGGTCATTATGACCAAACAGTTCTATCTTTGTTTCATCAGACCAGAGGACATTTCTCCAAAAAGTACGATCTTTGTCCCCATGTGCAGTTGCAAACCATTGACTGACATTTTTAATGGTGGTTTTGGAGCAGTGGCTTCTTCCTTGCTGAACGGCCTTTCAGGTTATGTCGATATAATACTTGTTTTACTGTGGATATAGATACTTTTGTACCTGTTTCCTCCAGCAGCTTCACAAAGTCCTTTGCTGTTGTTCTGGGATTGATTTGCACTTTTTGCACCAAAGTACATTCATCTCTAGGAGACAGAACGAGTCTCCTGCCTGAGCGGTATGATGGCTGCGTGGTCCCATGGTATTTATACTTGCGTACTATTGTTTGTACAGATGAACGTGGTACCTTCAGGCATTTTGAAATTGCTCCCAAGGATGAACCAGACTTGTGGAGGTCTACAATTTCTTTTCTGAGGTCTTGGCTGATTTATTTTGATTTTCCCATGATGTCAAGCAAATACATATGTATATATGTATATACTGTACCCTACCAGTCAAACGTTTGGACACACCAACTCATTCAAGGGTTTTTCTTATTTAAAAAACAAAACAATTTTCTACATTGTAGAATAATAGTGAAGACATCAAAACTATGAAATAACACATATAGAAACATGTGGTAACCAAAAAAGTGTTAAACAAATCAAAATATAGTTTATATTTGAAATTCTTCAAAGTAGCCACCCTTTGCCTTGATGACAGCTTTGCACGCTCTTGGCATTCTCTCACCCAGCTTCATGATGTTATTACCTGGAATAAATTTTTGGTTACTACATTATTCCATATGTGTTTTTTCATAGTTTTGATGTCTTCACTATTATTCTACAGTATAGAAAATAGTAAAAAATAAAGAAAACCGCTTCAATGAGCAGGTGTGTCCAAACTTTTGACTGGCACTGTATATTTTGCTGAAAGGAGCGCCATCCATTTTCATTTCAGAGTGGTCAGATTTTCTCCATATAACTCATATAACTTATAACATATAACTTATTATAAATAACGTTCACTCCACTCCCTAAGATATGTGTGTTCGTATGTGTCTCCCACTGTCTGAGAGCCAAGAAAGTCCACACAGTGTGATTGATGGCAGCAGAGGTGTAAAGCACTTACAGTGAGGGAAAAAAGTATTTGATCCCCTGCTGATTTTTACATTTGCCCACTGACAAAGAAATGGTCAGTCTATAATTTTAGTGGTAGGTTTATTTGAATAGTGAGAGACAGAATAACAACAACAAAAAATCCAGAAAAACGCATGTCAAAAATTGTCACGTTCTGACCTTAGTTCCTTTGTTTTGTCTTTGTTTTAGAATGGTCAGGGCGTGAGTTGGGTTGGGCAGTCTATGTTTGTTTTTCTATGTTGGTTTCTGTGTTCGGCCTAGTATGGTTCTCAATCAGGGGCAGGTGTCGTTAGTTGTCTCTGATTGAGAATCATACTTAGGTAGCCTTTTTCCACCTGTGTTTCGTGGGTGTTTATTTTCTGTTCTGTGTTTTGTTGCACCGTTCAGGACTGTTTGTTTGTTGTGTATTGTTTTTGTTTCAGTATTCATTCTTTATTAAATTACAATGAATACTTACCACGCTGCACCTTGGTCCTCTCTTTCTCCCGACGTCAACCGTTACAGAAACACCCACCACCAAAGGACCAAGCAGCGTGGTAACGGGCAGCAGCAGCAGCGGCCGAAATCACAAGACTCCTGGACATAGTAGGAGATTTTGGACGGCAAGGGACCCTGGGCACAGGCTGGGGAATATCGCCGCCCCAAGGCTGAGCTGGAGGCAGCGAAAGCCGAGAGGCGGTGGTATGAGGAGGCAGCACGGCAGCGCGGCTGGAAGCCCGAGAGGCAACCCCAAAAATGTATTGGGGGGTGGCACACGGGGAGTGTGGCTACGTCAGGTAGGAGACCTGAGTCAACTCCCCGTGCTTACCGGAGAGCGAGAGGGACCGGGCAGGCACCGTGTTATGCCGTGAGGCGCACGGTGTCCCCGGTGGCATACCCGGTGCGGTACATTGCAGCACCTCGTATCGGCTGGGCTAGAGTGGGCATCGAGCCAGGTGCCATGAAGCCAGCTCAGCGCATCTGGTCTCCAGTGCATCTCCCCGGGCCGGGGTACATGGCACCAGCCCTACGCATGGTGTCCCCGGTTTGCCATCACAGCCCAGTGCGGGCTATTCCACCTCACCGCACTGGCCTGGTTACGGGGAGCATTCAGCCAGGTAGGGTTGGGCAGGCTCGGTGCTTGAGACCTCCAGTGCGCCTTCACGGTCCGGTCTATTCGGTGCCACCTCCACGCACCAGCCCTCCGGTGGCAGCCCCCCGCACTAGGCTGTCTCTCTGTCTCCTCCTTACAGGTGCTCCCGCCTGTCAAGCGCTGCCAGAGCCTTCCTCCTGCCCAGCGCTGTCAGAGTCTCCCGTCTGTCCTGAGCTGCCAGAGTCTCCTGTCTGTCCTGAGCTGCCAGAGTCTCCCATCTGTCCTGAGCTGCCAGAGCCGCCAGTCTATCCTGAGCTGCCAGAGTCTCCCGTCTGTCCTGAGCTGCCAGAGTCTCCCGTCTGTCCTGAGCTGCCAGAGTCTCCCGTCTGTCCTAAGCCGCCAGAGCCGCCAGTCTGTCCTGAGCCATCAGTCAGCCAGGAGCTGCCAGAGCCGTCAGTCAGCCAGGAGCTGCCAGAGCCGTCCGTTAGCCAGAAGCTTCCAGAATCGCCCTTCACTCCGGCGCTGCCAGAGTCTCCCGCCTGTCCGGCACCGCCGGAGTCTCCCGCCTGTCCAGTGCTGCCCGTGGCTTGGGTCCCCAGTCCGAGGTCGGCGGCGAGGGTCGCCGCTCTTAAGAGGAAAAACTATGGTGAAGTGGGGTCCACCTCCCGCGCCAGAGCCGCCACCGCAGACAGACGCCCACCCAGACCCTCCCCTATAGATGCTGCAGGATTTCAGTCCTTCACAGCATAGTGTGTTACCAATTGTTTTCTTGGTGACTATGGTCCCAGCTGCCTTGAGATCATTGACAAGATCCTCCCGTGTAGTTCTGGGCTGATTCCTCATCGTTCTCATGATTATTGCAACTCCACGAGGTGAGATCAGGCCGAGGGAGATTGACAGTTCTTTTGTGTTTCTTCCATTTGCGAATAATCGCACCAACTGTTGTCACCTTCTCACCAAGCTGCTTGGCGATGGTCTTGTAGCCCATTCCAGCCTTGTGTAGGTCTACAATCTTGTCCCTGACATCCTTGGAGAGCTCTTTGGCCTTGGCCATGGTGGAGAGTTTGGAATATGATTGATTGCTTCTGTGGACAGGTGTCTTTTATACAGGTAATAAACTGAGATTAGGAGCACTGCCTTTAAGATTGTGCTCTTAATATCAGCTCGTTACCTGTATAAAAGACACCTGGCAGCCAGAAATCTTTCTGATTGAGAGGGGGTCAAATATTTATTTCCCTCATTAAAATGCAAATCAATTTATAACATTTTTGACATGCATTTTTCTGGATTCCTTTTTTTGTTATTCTGTCTCTCACTGTTCAAATAAACCTACCATTAAAATGATAGACTGATCATTTCTTGGTCAGTGGGCAAACATACAAAATCAGCAGGGGATCAAATACTTTTTTCCTTCACTGTAAGGAAGTACTACTTATGCTGTTTTTTGGGGTATTGCTACTTTACTTTGCTATTTATATTTTTGATAACTTTTACTTGTTGGAGCGTGCCCATGGCTATCTGTAAAAATAATTTAAAAAATAAAAATGATGCTGTCTGCTTTGCTTAATATAAGGAATTTGAAATGATTTATACTTTTATTTTTGATACTTATGCATATTTAAAACCAAATTCCTTTTGAGTTTTACTCAAGTAGTATTTTAATGGTGACTTTCACTTTTACTTGAGTCATTTTCTATTAAGGTATTTGAACTTTTCCTCAAGTATGAGGGGAGCAGTGGTGACATGGAGTTCTGGAGTGTGTGACAAGGGGGTCTGGCGTGTGGGTTCAGGGACGGGTCACTGAGACAATTCCACATAGGATCAGCATGATTTCACCCCAGTGGGAGTCTCTCTCTCTGACTCTGTCAGGTAGGTAGCGTGCTCCTGAGAGAGCTGCCTTTAGCTGTCTGTGGTGCCTGATGAAAAATGTCCTGTCTAGAAAAAGAGGGTGTTATGATTCAATAAGCAAACAAGAAACCCATCACATATTTCACTGCTTTTAATATGGTTTGTGTTGTGGTTAGTTTCACCCTGGTATTGTGTAGTGTTTTGTTTCTGCTCTTCAGTGGTTGATTTATATGGGCAAATGTAGACAAAACACTTCTAAATTGTTTCATTGGCTCATATTCGCATCTATGCATTTCTTTATTAGAGTGTGGGCTGAAGAAATGGTGCCATACAGAACTTGTAATGTCCCACTGCTGGCGCACAGTGGTGTCAGCTCACCGGAGGACCAGTGACCAATGTTCCCTCAACATTTATTCTTCACTGAGCAAATTTCAGGTCTGCTGATCTCAAACTTGAACAGACTACTGTAGCTACTTGATCACAATGTAGGCCTACCAGAGTGGTCTACCATAAAAAAAACAATGGAGAAAATGCATCACATAACATTTTAACATGGAAATAGCTGTTCTATCATTCAGCCTACAGTAGCAGACAATGTGTGGTGTTCAACGTAGGCCTACATTCCATGAGACTTTTGACAAAAATAATGCAGGGCTTGACATTAACCTGTTTATCCACTTGTCCTTCAGACAAGGAGGTGACTGAAAATTCTGTTGTGTTGTTTGATGCAAGAAAACACTTTATAAAATGAAAGGCATAATTATTCACATTCAATTATTACATAGAATCAGACAAATGATGCCACCCTCTGCCTACTGGCTACTTACCTTAATCAATCCTGCCTCAAAATACAACACTGCCCCTTTAAGACAAAATAAATAGATTTTCAAAGATGTCCAGAAATGCACATGTTTTGTGCTCTTCACGAAAGCAATCCCTCCCCCATTCCCGACTACAAATGATCTATAACTGGGCAAATTAACTCACTAAGTAGCAAAGGATAAGTACATTTAGCTCTCGCGTTGATCTCTAAAGAAGCACATCTACTCATGACCACTCATACTGTAAAAACAGTCATGTGCAAAGTGAGTGGCACAGATCCATATGTGGTAATGGTGTATTTGTATATAGGCCTACTGCAGCTCTAATTGGTTGTGACTCACCAGTCTGTGTAGAGTAGGGGCTGAGTAGTGCCTGTCAATGCAATAGAATCCTACTCAGTTGCATTCAGCCTACAACAAAATCTCTTGCATAGTTAGTTTTGCATACTAAGTCTTGCATAGTTTTGATTCGGGGTGTTGCATTGAAAGTGCTTAATATTGCATTGATTCGATCACAATTCCCACAGTAAAAGGAAACGTTGATAGCGTTAACTAATGGGGAAAACTCTAGAAATGTTCAATCTCGTGCTTCTCTGTGCTGGACGATATTTATTCTGTGTGGCAGTCCTGGGGAGCTGCTCGCACTGTGTAGCACAGTGCCCTAGTAACAATCCAAGAGCTAAATATCAAGCCAATTCCTTGGGGTGGAGTTTGGACATAACTCTGGAGAGTGTGAGAGAGCGTGACAGATGACTGAAATCCAAGAACATCCCAAGTCTTTATGGTTTTCAGAGATGTCTCACTTCCCTGCCTCTGTGAAACTAATAGGAGAAGCCAAGATGAGTCCCTCAATCTACAACGACCTTACATTACATTACATCCTGAGGTCACAACCTTTAGGGGTGGAGGTGAGGACGATTACAGACTTAACATCCTACATAAATTTCTCAGGGAACATACATTGGAAGAAAACTCACAGAACTAGGAAATGTATGCCGGCAGAAACAGTGTTGAGCTTTCCTGAATCTCTGCCAAAGTGATGATGTGCATCTGTCTGTTTCCCTGACGTAGTCTGATGATGTCATCTGATTGTTTCTCTTATCATGATCCTGGGTTGAAACTGATACTCCCTGTGCTCTGAGATGTAATCCTAAACATAATCCTAATCATATCCCAAAAGCCCTAATGTTTATAATGTTAAACATAATGTTTGTACAAATGTACGCACGCATGCACGCACTGATACACATACACACCCACACACACAACCTACACACATGGCACGGGATATGGCACGGGATATGGCACGGGTGAACTTTCCCTCAACTCCAGGAAAAGATGGAAATAACAGGCAAAACAGGGAGCTGGCCAAAGGGAAATTCCAGCCAGGGATCGAGGAGTGTCTTAACACAGCAGGAATGTACAGCCCAAATTTATATAAGTGTCATGACAACCGTGTCCAGGAAGAGGGGCACACCTATTCTGTCTTCTGCTCTGTTGTTGTTTACAGATGAGCAACCACAGGTTTGTTTAGAGATGGATCAAAATGTACAGAATGGGTAACTGGAGGGAAATGGGGAAGAGTCCTGCTTTTTCGATTTCAGTCAAGGGGTGGGTTTAGTATTTATTTTTTTGTCTTGTCCATATAGGGATATCATTGTTTAGTGTCTTTGACATTCAGAGGCTGAGTTACAACCTTCTATAGCCGAAGAGACTAAGCTCTGAATCTAATTCTGTCACTATCAATTGATTAAGCTATTCACTGTCTGAACAATATATGTGTGGTATTAAAACAGATTATGATAATATGTCAAATCACGTAATTGCATGAAGATAGAAGATGTTGAAACCCAGACAGCCTTAATGTAAACACTTGGGACCTTCTCTTGTTGGGTTAAGCCACGGAAGAATAGTAGACAGCAGTTAGAGCTGAATTTCTCCATGTCGGTAGGCCTACTGTCTGGGATGAAAAGGTAGGCCTACTGTCTGGGATGAAAAGGTAGGCCTACTGTCTGGGATGAAAAGGTAGGCCTACTGGCTGGGATGAAAAGGTAGGCCTACTGTCTGGGATGAAAAGGTAGGCCTAACTTTTGAAAGTACTAAGCTCAGATTCCTAATGAATTATTTGCAAACAGGAACAGTTTCATTGCAACAAGACACATTGATTTAGCATTGAAGAAATATGATCAGATGAACACATAGGCCTATCTCTCTGTCCATTCTTAGCCTGTAGTTTTGGTCATTTGTGTGGTATTAAAAATACATTCTGCTAATATGTAAAATTACATAGAATTGCATGAAACATTTATAAAAGGCTATTTTTGCTCTGACCTGCAAATACAATGATAGGTTCATGCATTGATTGATTTAACTATAAAGGAGATCTTTCCACCCCTACAATTGTCTGCGTTGGTCTATGAACCCACAACCTACTGGCCCGCAACCTTCTGCGCTATCAACATTCCTGTGATTAAAGGAATAAGAACAGTTTTTAAAACTGACCAAGAAGTGAGGGTGAACAGTAAGAATGTTCTCTGCTATCCACTTCATGTTTTAGTAGTTATTCTGGGTATAGGGGATGGTCACTTGTTTGTTTTTTCAAGCATTTATGGAGGGTTTAGGTCAAATATATTTAATGAAGGGAGGGCCAACCATTTTCATTTCAGAGATGTCTGTTAATGTCCATGTAACCCTTATTATACGTAACGTTCACTCTCTTAGAGACAAATTTATCTAACCAGAATCCTACTTGTCACTTGTATGTGCGTTGAAGAAAAACACATGTTGGTCATCTGGTTTACATAAAGTGCCCCAAAAAAGCCAAGAGAGGATATGCAGTATGTATAAGGGATAAGGGAGCCACTAGTGCAGTATCTCATCAAAAGTGTGTTCTGGCTCCCATTCAAATACAAACAACAACAAGTCTAAACATGATTTACACAACTGCCACCACAGTGCAGTGAAGGTTATTTGCACACCACTGGGGATAATAACCCAATGACTTTCACTATTCAATGCAATTAAGTCTGAAAATAACTTACTTGCTTCCTCTACTATTTATGGTCAAAGTAATTATTTATTAGAGTAGGCTTTGCTATAATACACTTCTAACGTACTTTTAGACGTTCTCTGTAAGTCTTTAACAGAGCCTATAACAGCGGAAAGAGTTGCATCGGAGTCATTTCCTCTCTGGAACATAGTTTTCTTCCATTGCGCATGAAGTTCAAGAGGTGTGTGGACGGTTGATATGATGGCATGGGATATCATTTTACTACAGGGAAACCCCACCCATATGGGCTGATAAAAATCTTTCTGCTGCAGACCTCTACGTTACATAAGCCAGCAGCACTGGGTGGACACCCACAGAAAAGGGAAGGAAAATAAGATTTTATTTTTTATTTCACCAGGCCAGTTGAGAACAAGTTCTCATTTACAAATGCAACCTGGCCAAGATAGAGCATAGCAGTGCGACACAAACAACAACACAGAGTTACCCCATGGGATAAACAAACGTACAGTCAATAACACAATAGAAAAGTCTATATACAGTGTGTGCAAATGTAGTAAGATTAGGGAGGTAAGGCAATAAATAGGCCATAGTGGCAAAATAATTACAATTGAACAATTAAACACTGGAATTATAGATGTGCAGAAGATGAATATGCAAGTAGAGATACTGGGGTGCAAAGGAGAAAAAAAATGTATAACAATATGGGGATGAGGTAGTTGGGTGGGCTATTTACAGAAGGGCTATGTACAGGTGCAATGATCAGTAAGCTGCTATTACAGCTGATGCTTAAAGTTAGTGAGGGAGATATAAGTCTCCAGCTTCAGTAATTTTTGCAATTTGTTCCAGTCATTGGCAGCAGAGAACTGGAAGGAAAGGGGGCCAAAGGACGAGTTGGCTTTGGGGGTGACCAGTGAAATATACCTGCTGGAGTGCGTGCTACGGGTGGGTGCTGCTATGGTGACCAGTGAGCTGAAATAAGGCAGGGTTTTACCTAGCAAAGACTTATAGATGACCTGGAGCCAGTGGATTTGGCGACGAATATGAAGCGAGGGCCAGCCAGTGAGAGCATACAGGTCGCAGTAGTGGGTAGTATATGGGGCTTTGTGACAAAACGGATGGCACTGTGATAGACTACACCCAATTTGCTGGGTAGAGTGTTGGAGGTTATTTTGTAAATGACATCGCCGAAGTCAAGGATCGGCAGGATAGTCAGTTTTATGAGGGTATGTTTGGCAGCATCGGTGAGGGATTCTTTGTTGCAAAATAGGAAGCTGATTCTAGATTTAATTTTGGATTGGAGATGCTTAATGTGAGTCTGGAAGGAGAGTTTACAGTCTAACCAGACACCTAGGTATTTGTAGTTGTCGACATATTTTAAGTCAGAACCGTCCATAGTATTGATGCTAGACGGGCGGGTGGGTGCGGGCAGCGATCGGTTGAAGAGCATGTATTTTGTTTTGCTTGCATTTAAGAGCAGTTGGAGGCCACGGAAGGAGTGTTGTATGGCATTGAATCATGTCTGGAGGTTTGTTAACACAGTGTCCAAAGAAGGGCCAGAAGTATACAGAATGGTACGTAGAGATGGATCAGAGAATCACCAGCAGCAAGAGCGACACCATTGATGTATACAGAGAAAAGAGTTGGCCCGATTAATTGAAACTCGAAGCACCCCCATAGAGACTGCCAGAGGTCTGGACAACAGGCCCTCCGATTTGACACACTGAACTCTATCTGAGAGGTAGTTGGTGAACCAGGCGAGGCAGTCATTTGAGAAACCAAGGCTGTTGAGTCTGCCGATATGAATGTGGTGATTGACAGAGTCGAAAGCCTTGGCCAGGTGGATGAATACGGCTGCACAGTATTGTCTTTTATCTATGGTGGCTATGATATCGTTTAGGACCTTGAGCATGGCTGAGGTGCACCCATGACCAGCTCTGAAACCAGATTGCATAGCGGAGAAGGTACAGTGGGATTCGAAATGGTCGGTGATCTGTTTGTTAACTTGGCTTTCGAAGACTTTAGAAAGGCAGGGTAGGATAGACAAGGTCTGTAACAGCTTGGGTCAAGAGTGTCTCCCCCTTTCAAGAGGGGGATGACCGCCGCAGCTTTCCAATCTTTAGGGATCTCAGACGATATGAAAGAGAGGTTGAACAGGCTAGTAATAGGGGTTGCAACAATTGCGGCAGACAATTTTAGAGAGGGTCCAGATTGTCTAGCCCAGCTGATTTGCAGGGGTCCAGATTTTGCAGCTCTTTCAGAACATCATCTATCTGGATTTGGGTGAAGGGGAAATGAAGAAAATGTAGAAAATGAAATTGAAATTCTCGATTATCGTAGATTTATCGGTGGTGACAGTGTTTCCTAGCCTCAGTGGGCAGCAGGGAGGAGGTGCTCTTATTCACCATGGACTTTACAGTGTCCCAGAACTTTTTGGAGTTTGTGCTACAGGATGCAAATTTCTGTTTGAAAAAGCTAGCCTTTGCTTTCCTAACTGCCTGTGTATATAGGTTTCTAACTTCCTTGAAAAGTTGCATATCGCGGTGGCTAATCGATGCTAATGCAGTATGCCACAGGATGTTTTTGTGCTGGTCAAGGGCAGTCAGGTCGGAACCAAGGACTCTGTCTGTTCTTAGTTCTAAATTTTTTGAACAGGGCATGCTTATTTAAGATGGTGAGGAAAGCACTTTTAAAGAGCAACCAGGCATCCTCTACTGACGGAATGAGGACAATATCCTTCCAGGATACCCAGGCCAGGTCGATTAGAAAGGCCTGCTCGCTGAAGTGTTTTAGGGAGCGTTTGACAGTGATGAGGGGTGGTCGTTTGATGAGAGGAGCTATATAAATGTAGTCCATTATTAGCCAGTTATAAATGTTGGATCTTGGATCTCTCTCTTTGGATCTCTCCCTTTGGATCTCTCCCTTTGGCAGCCAGTTCGCCATGATAAGGCTGACCTAAAGCCTTCAGCTTCCCCAAACAAAAATACATCAGCAAAGTCAATATCAGCCTTTATACTGCCAACCAGCTGGAGGAAAATGAGTCTAAAAGCAGAGAAAATACCTTACAGGATATTTAATGACTGAATTTGTATTTGTATTTATTAAGGATACCCAAGCAGCTACTCTTCCTGGGGTCCAGCAACATTAAAGCAGTTATATACAGTTGAATATATTACATGACGTAACATTTCATAACACTTTACCCAATACGTTGGGTAATGTACATTGGGTAATGTCAGGCCACTACTCCACTATCACATATTTACAAAACAACATCCGTGTGTGTGTGTAGAGTGCGTGTCTTATCATGTGTATGTGTGTCTGTGCCTGTGTGTGTGTCTCTTCACAGTCCCCGCTGTTCCATAAAGTGTATTTGTATCTGTTTTTTAAAATCTGATTCTACTGCTTGTATCAGTTACCTGATGTGAAATAGAGTTCCATGTAGCCATGGCTCTATGTAGTACATTGAGCCTCCCATATTCCATTCTAGACTTGTAGATTGTGAAGAGACCTTTGGTGGCATGTCTTGTGGGGTATGCATGGGTGTCCGAGCTGTGTGCTAGTAGTTTAAAAAAGATACCTCTGTCAATTCTGCATGTCAACACATCTTACAAAAACACGTAGTGATGAAGTCAATCTCTCCTCCACTTTGAGCCATGAGAGATTTACATGCATATTACTAATGTTAGCTCTCTGTGTACATTTAGGGCCAGCCGTGCTGCCCTGTTCTGAGCCAATTGTACTTTTCCGAAGTCCCTCTTTGTGGTACCTGACCACGCAACTGAGCAGTAGTCCAGGTGTGACAAAACTAGAGCCTGTAGGACCTGCCTTGTTGATAGTGTTGTTAAAAAGGCAGAGCAGCTCTTTATAGACTTCTCCCCATCGTAGCTACAGTTGTATGAACATGTTTTTGACCATGACAGTTTAAAATACAGGGTTACCCCATGCAGTTTAGACACCGCAACTTGCTCAATTTCCACATGATTTATTACAAGATTTAGTTGAGCGTTATGGTTTAGTGAATGATTTTCCCCAAAAACAATGGTTTTAGTTTAGGAAATATTTAGGACTAACTTATTCCTTACCACCCATTTTGAAACGAACTGCAGCTCTTTGTTAAGTGTTGCAGTGACTTTCTATTGCCGTAGGAGCTGATGTGTATAGTGTTGAGTCATCCGCATACATAAACACACTGGCTTTACTCAAGGCTAGCGGCATGTCATTAGTAAAGATTGAAAAAGGTAAAGGGCCTAGACATCTGGCCTGGGGAATTCCTGATTCTACCCAGATTATGTTCTCTTTATCCACAATATAGCAGGGGGTGTAAGGACATAATACATAAGGTTTTCGATCAGCAGACTATCATCGATAACGTCAAAAGCCACACTGAAGTCAAAACAAAACAGCTCTCACAATCTTTTTATCATCAATTTCTCTCAGCCAATCAATAATTTGTGTAAGTGCCGTGCTTGTTGAATGTCCTTCCCTATAAGTGTGCTGAAAGTCTGTTGTCAATTTGTTTACAGTAAAATAGCATTTTATCTGGTCAAACACAATTTTTTCCAAAGTTTACTGGTTGGTAACAGGCTGATTGGTCGGCTATTTGAGCCAGTAAACTGGGCTTTACAATTCTTGGGTAGTGGAATTACTTTTGCTTCCCTCCAGACCTCAGGGCACACACTTTCTAGTAGGCTTAGATTGAATATATGGCAAATTAAAACATGGGGGCAGACACACAGCAGGGCCTGAGTCATAATACAAGCAGTGTTTGTCGAGTGCTCCCTAACGTCTCACTGAGACTCTCCTGAGGTTCATCAGCCATAACACCAATGTGCTTGCTTCCGTCTATTCTCTGGATAATTTGAAAAAGGGAGCCATTGTCAGGAAGTGTGTGTGTGTGTGTTTTAGGGGTTGGAATAACTTGCGGAGGACCTCTCTACTTTAACAGGCAATTTCCTCTGATAACAGCAGTCATGCAGTGGTGTCCATGGTGATGATTCCACCAGAGAGTATAGCAGAGTGAACTGTACAGTACTTCACCTCTACAGGGTGCAGGCAGAGATAAGCGTTTTCCCTCCACACACACACACACACACACACACACACACACACACACACACACACACACACACACACACACACACACACACACACACACACACACACACACACACACACACACACACTATTCCCTCCCACCCCTTCGCCCTGCAGATGGATATGTTGTGTGTATCATGTGTTAGGGTAGAAGACATGCTTTGGCCTAGCAGATTCATTTCGTGTGTGAATTTTTCCAGTACAATATAGGTTCAGAAAATCCCCTTATTTTTTGGGATTCCTTTAAATGGACCTTCAGAGGTCATTCAATTCAGTGTTTCCATCAATTATAAAAAAGCAGTTTCTATCTAAAGAGACAAGACTACCAAGGGAAATACATTAGCTAATAGTAAAGGTAGACAGCAATAAAACATATACTACAGAGATGCAAAATAAGTTAGAGGAAAAACAAAAATTACTGGAGGAACTTATCCAAGAACGATCTAATGTAATCTATTACAAGAATAAACTGGATGGAATATGGAGAAAAATACACCAAATTCTTCCTGAATCCCCAACACTGGAATGCTACCCAAAATAATTAGCAGAAACTCATTACTAAAGACGGATTCTATCTATGATTCTCCAAATGACATTTTAAAAGAGGAAACAAAATATTTGTAGCAGATGCTTTCTTTTCCGTCTCATCCTCACCCTATGAATGACGATTACTGTAAGGAATTATTTCCAAATAATACAAAATGGGAAATTAACAAATGTACAAAAAGATCAGTGCCAAGGCCAAATTACAGAGGAATAACTTTTTGAGGCTATCAAATCCTTTCAGTCTGGAAAATCCCAGGGCTTGATGGCATACTGGTAGAGGTATTATCACGGCTCAAGAGAAGACCGAGGTGCAGACAGTTCGAAGTAACAAAAGGTTATTACAAAAACAGGGGGTAGGCAAACAACAGGTCAAGGGCAGGCTATAACGACACAGTGCGAGACCCAGATTCAGACACGAGGCAGATGGTTTGGGTCTCTGATATTTATTAGAATACAAGGGGCAGGCAATAGGCAGATCGAAGACAGGCAGAAGTTCATTAACCAGGTCAGAGTCCGAAAGGTACAGGGGGGCAGGCAGGCTTGAGGTCAGGGCAGGCTGAATGGTCAGGCAGTCAGGCTCATAGGAGACAAAGGGCTGTGAGACAGGTTTAATCCTAGACATGTGAAAAGGGTGATGTATATGGAGGGTGCAGGGCAACAGAAGACAAACAGCAGAGGGGCTAAGAATCTTGGATTCATCTCCAGGTCTCGTGGAACCCAGAGGACAGGTTGGCCGACAACCCAATGAGTGTGCAGAACGCCTTCCAGAACCGGGACGAGAACCAAGGACCCCAGTCGGAGAACATGTCCACCGGGAGTCCATGGATCCGGGAAGACGTGCTGCACCATGAGCTGGGCCGTCTCTTTGGCAGAGGGTAGCTTGAGAAGGGGAATGAAATGGGCGGCTTTGGAAAACCAGGATGATGGTGTTGCCATCAGACAGGGGAGACCCATGATGAAGTCCAGGGATATGTGAGACCAGGGTTACAGTGAGGGACAGGAAGTGTTGAAGGAGACCAGCCGGAGCTTGCCGAGGAGTCTTGTTCTGCGCACAGATCGTGCAGGCGCCGGCAAACGTGGAGACGTTTAGGGGCCATGGTAGGCCACCAAAAGTGTTGTAGCACAAAGGCCAGAGGGAGAAGTTAAACCGCGTGGAAAGCAGGGCCCACCTAGCTTGCCTGGAATTGAGATGATTGGCGGTGCAGAGATATTCTAGGTTCTTGTGATCCGTACACACAATGAAAGGATGTTCTGCCCCCTCCAACCAGTGCCTCCACTCCTCCAACGTCATCTTTGCCGTGAAAAGCTCACAATTCCCCAAATCGTAATTCCTCTCTGTGGCGTTAAGACGATGGGAGACGAACACGCAGGGATGTAACTTGAGGTCCAGGGCAGAACGCTAGGACAGGACAGCCCCCACTCCGATGTCCAAAGTGTCGGCCTCCACCATGAACTGACCAGGCCTGGAACACAGCTAGAGAATTGGTAAGACCAAATGGCATGACCAGATATTCGTAGTGACCGCTGGCCGTGTTGAAGGCAGTGTTCCACTCCTCCCCTTCCCGTATCTGCATCAGGTGGTAGGCGTTCCGAAAGGTCAAACTTGGAGAAAATGGTGGCCCCCTGGAGCGGCTCGAAGGCCGAGGCGATAAGTGTTAGCGGGTAGCGATTCTCAACCGTGATGTCATTGAGGCACCGGTAGTCGATGCACGGGCGCAGGGTTTTGTCTTTATTCTCCACAAAGAAGAAACCTGCGCCGGCGTGGGAGGAAGAAGGATGGATACACCTTGCAGCTACGGAGTCCTCGATGTAGGTCTCCATAGCCTTGGTCTCCGGACCCGACAGAGAGTATAGTCGTCCCCGGGGTGGTGTGGTGTGGTGCCTGGGAGATGGTAATAGATGGCACAGTAATAGGGTCAGTGCGGTAGAAGCGAAGTGGCCTGGGCCTTACTGAAAGTCTCCCGGAGGTCCTGGTACTGTGCGAGAATGGCGGTCCGGGCTACTTCCGAGCCCACTGGAAGATGTCCCCGGGCAAGCTTCGCTGACTTCAGGCAATGGGCATGGCAGAACGGGCTCCAGCCCATGATGGCACCAGCAGTCCAGTCAATGAGGGGATTGTGTCACTGGAGCCAAGATAATCCCAATACCACGGAAACCTGAGGAGACTTAATTAGCATGATATGGATAGCCTCGCTGTGGTTCCCTGACACTCGTAGGTTGATGGGAGTGGTATTGTTGGTGACCCGGCCAATAGTGCCCCTTCCAGCGCTCTAACGTCCATGGGAATGGAGAGGGGCTGTGGGGATGCCCAGCTCGGACGCCAAGGTAGCATCCATACAACTTTAATCGTCCCCAGAGTTGATGAGAACCAGGAGAGATTTCGACTGGTTCACCCACAGCAACATGGCATGGAGAGGGGTGCAAGTAAGGGGAGATCAAAAGTTATACGTTTGGCCCTCCAGAGTACTGGCCCCTACCGGTGAGCCTGGTCTTTTAGTGGGCAGGAGGACACGAAATTAGCAATAGTCCTGCAATACAGGCAACTCTTTGTGTGAAGCCTGTGTAAACATTCGGCTGCAGACAGCCTAGCTCTGCCTAGTTGCATTGGCTGGGGAAGAGGTGAATCGGCAGACTTCGGAGACTCTTGGGGGAACTTGGGTAGTCTCAGGTTTTCTCTGAAATGGAGACGCCGGGGACTTCCGGGATGCTTAGGCAGCGAGGTGGAATTCTTGGGCAGGTGAGTGGAATCGGACCTGCTCTCCTTCCTATGTTCCCGTAGCCGCCCATCGTTCCGGATGGTCAAGGCGAGTCGAGATCCGTTGGGAGTTCCTGGGCTACTAGCTCATCCTTAACTTCCTCCGATAATTTGTGCAGGAACGTGTCGAACAGTGATTCCGGGTTCCATGCACTTTCAGCTGCCAATGTGCGAAAATCCACCACATAGTCTGCCACACTGCGGAAGTCTCTCTCCCGGACAATGAGGAATCGATAACCTTCTTCACCCCCGCCACAAACTCCTCCAGACTGAAGCATATGTCCGACTGTTGTTCCCCTACTGCCCGTAGCCCAGGCGAGAGACCTCACGGACAACAGCATGATTAGGAATGCTATCTTCAAGCGGTCCTAGGGGAAGGAGGAGGGCTGCAGCTCAAAGATTAGAGAACACTAAGCGAGAAATGCCTGACATGTTCCCGTCTTTCCAGCGAAGCGTTCCGGGGGAGGTAAGTGGGGTTCTCGGGAAACCGGGTTGGCCGGGGGAGCCCTGCTGCTAACAGCCGGTTTACTGTTGGGCTGGGAGGTTACCATTGTGGTAGGCTGCCTGACAGAAAACCTGCAGAATTGCTCCAGCAATGTGTTTAACACGTGGCCATGGCATTCAGCCAACGTCTGGAATTCCCTCCATAAGACCACGAAGCAACTCCTCATGCCTTCTAATGAAGGCTCCTTGGGAGGAGACGGCATTGTGGAGCTGGTGCGAGTCTGCTGGGTCTGTCATGGACAGTTTGTACTATCATGGCTCAGGAGAAGACCCAGATGCAGACAGTTCAAAGTAACAAAAGTTTATTACAAAAACAAGGGGCAGGCAAATGACAGGTCAAGGGCAGGCAGAGGACAGTAAAAGCCAGAGCAGAGTCCGAAAGGTACAAAATGGCAGGCAGGCTAAGAGTCAGAGCAGGCAGAGGTCAGTAATCCAGGGCAGTGTCACAAGGTACAGAACGGCAGGCAGGCTCAGGGTCAGGGCAGGCAGAAATGGTAAAACCCGGGAAAACTAGAAAACAAAGACTAGAGAAAAACAGGAATATGGGAAAACAGCTGGTAGGGTTGATGAGGCAAGATGAACTGGCAACAGACAAACAGAGAACACAGGTATACATACACTGGGGCTAATGGGGAAGATGGGCGACACCTGGAGGGGGGTGGAGACAAGCACAAAAACAGGTGAATCAGATCAAGGTGTGACAGGTATATCAATCCTTTTTGATATACTCAAAGCTCCATTAATAGCTTGTTTTAACTACTCCCATAGAAATGGTAGTCTGTCAGGTACTCAGCAGGAAGGTCTGATTTCACTATTATAAAAACAAGTCCCAGATGGCAAATATAAAGATCCAGTCTATCTAAGAAACTGGAGGCCCCTTACACTTCAATGTTGTGATGCAAAAATACTAGTGAAATGTATAGCACTCAGAATTAAAAATGATTTACCAGATATTGTTCATCCTGATCAGACAGGTGTTTTACATGAACGATACATTGGAGATAATATACGACAACAACTAGAAATAATAGAACATGAAACATCGAAGAAGCCAGGCCTGGTATTTATAGCGGATTTTGAAAAGGCTTCAGATTTTTTTTACCGGTATTTAACTAGGCAAGTCAGTTAAGTACACATTTTTATGTACATTGACGGCATTTTGATAAAGTAAGACTGGACTTTATTTATAATACCTGGATATTTTCAATTTCTGTGAGTCTCTTATAAAACGGGTAAAAGTAATGTATATCAACCCAAAGTGTAAAATAGTAAATAGTTTTGAATTGTCAAGAGGAGTTAAACAAGGGTGCGCTGACACCATATCTATTCGTTATGGCCATCAAAATGCTAGCTATTTAAATATCAGATCAAATAACAACATTAGAGGATTAGAAATCCAAGGCTTGAAAACAAAGGTGTCCATGTATGCTGATGAATAAAACAATTTTATATTAAATCCAGACTCTAGATCCCTGTAATGTCTCGTTGAAGATCTAGTTAACTTTTCTGAACTCTCTGGACTAAAATTGTACAATATTATGTATAGGATCTTTAAAAAATACAACTTTTACATTACCTGCAGTGTACCTATAAAATGGGCTGACGGTGAAGTGGACATACTTGGTATTCATATCAGAAAATATATAAATGAGCTCTCCACAATTAATTTCAATATAAAACGAGTAAAAATAGACAAGATCCTGCAAACATAGAGAGGAAAATACCTGTCTATTTATGGAAAGATTGCACTGATTAACTCCTTAGTCATATCCCAGTTTACTCACTTGCTGCCTATTCCTGATGATTCGTTTTCCAATCACATGAGCAATAAATATTTTGCTTTATCTTGGATGCTTAACCAGACAATATAATGAATATGAACTGGGTGGGTTGAGATTTTTCACCTTTTCACACGTACCAACAAACGGGTGTGATCATTCTATAGTGGTCTCTGTTGTGTACGATCAAACCGGTGTGATTAGAACACTGGAAAAAACTGGAAAAAAAAACTTTTCCAAACTGGAAAATGTAGACTACATTTGTCCTAGCGCTAACTGAGGAAAGATTGATGTAACACAAGCGGTCATATATTTATAACTCCCGGCTGACAGAAAATACAATATGAATTAGCTAATAGCAATTACTATATATAATTAATCACATCATGGGTGAGCTCACCATTGATCAAAATAATTGAGTAAAATCCGACGATGGGTAGTTTGTGCACACCAGAATGTTTTTTCCTCCCGCATCAACCAAAGATAATAAGAGGAGACAAGATGAGTTTGGTCTGTTTATAGTATGCATGTTGAAGGGGGTCTGTCGTCTACGATGAAATAATCGGAATGCATAATTTGTCACCAGTACTTGTGAATATAACTGTAAATACATTATGCTACATAAACTACCGTTCAAAAGTTTGGGGTCACTTGTTAACGTTTAAAATTACTATTGTAGCTGGAAACGGCAAATTGTTTATGGAATGTCTACATAGACGTACAGAGGCCCATTATCAGAAACCTTCACTCCTGTGCGCCAATGGCACGTTGTGTTAGTAATCCAAGTTTATAATTTTAAAAGGCTAATTGATCATTAGAAAACCCTTTTGCAATTATGTTAGCACAGCTGAAAACTTGTTCTGACTAAAGCAGCAATAAAACTGGCCTTCTTTAGACTGGTTGAGTATCTGGAGCATCAGCATTTGTGGTTTTGATTACAGGCTAAAAATGACCAGAAACAAAGTACTTTCTTTTGAAACTCGTCAGTCTATTCTTGATCTGAGAAATTAAGGCTGTTCCATGCAAGAAATTGCCAAGAAACTGATGATCTCTTACAACGCTGTGTACTACTCCCTTCACAGAACAGAACTGGCCCTAACCAGAATAGAAAGAGGAGTGGGAAGCCCCGGTGCACAACTGAGCAAGAGGACAAGTCCATTAGAGTGTCTAGTTTGAGAAACAGACACCTCACAAGTCCTCAACTGGCAGCTTCATTAAGTAGTACCCGCAAAACACCAGTCTCAAGGTTGATAAAAGACCTGTATTTATGGAAAAGATGTCTGAAAGGGGTATTTTGTTTTTAAATGATATTGTAAATTGGAATGGTAGAGTTGTCTTTCATGGAGTTATCAGAATTTTATGGGAATATCTGCTCAATCCAAGATTACAACCAATTGATTACAGCATTACCCCAAAAATGGAGGAGGCAGGTGGCAGTGGGAGGAGGTAGGGAACTGGTCTGTCTGCTCAATATAAAGGATCAAAACTGGCGGAGGAATACAAATAGCATAAATAGGAAAGCATACCAGTTTCATTTGAGGACCAGGATGGTGACAGCTGTCCCATACAGATTGCAAAATAGTTGGGAAGATATTTTTGAAGTACCGATTCCATGGTACAGGCTGTATGAGTTGATATATAAAACGACACAAGATTCAAGACTTTGTGCTTTTCAGCTAAAATTCTTGCCACCAACAAAATTTTGAATATTTGGGGCATACAATCATCACAGCTCTGCAGATTTTGTTGTGAGGATACAGAATCAATAGACCATTTGTTTTGGTATTGCCCTCAGGTAGCCTGTTTCGGATCTCAGGTTCAGGAATGTCTGAAAAAGCAACATTCATAAAAATGTACCCTAGAAATAGCATTGTTGGGAGATCTGGAGAGACCTGGTCAGTCAATTACTAATATACTAACACTCTCAGTAAAAGTATTTATCTTCAACTCGCAATCTGTGGATTCCATTAGATTCGATAGATTCAAATTGTATGTTAAACATCACAGCATAGTTGAAAGATATATGGTGCGTAGAAATCTGAAGAGGGTGGCCAGCAGAGATAGGTGGGATGGGCTGAGGAAAGCTGAGGGTTGGGATGTGGAATTGTAGACAAGTCGGAGTGGAGTTGCTGGTGGTCTAGCGGTTGGGAGCTTGGGCCGGTGGAGGATAGGTCGCTGGTTCGGGTTCCCGTAATTGACGTTGAGGAAGATCTGTCGACGTGCCCTTGAGTAGGTCGTTGACCCTGGTTGCTTCTGTGGTTCACTCTGGATGGGAGTCTGTTAGATGACTGAATGTAATGTAAATGTTGAGTGGCATCATTGCAAGTTGTTGTATGTTTTAATATTCCCCCAAAAATGAAAAAAAAAAAATATATATATACAAATAAAAAAATATATATACAACAACAAATAATATATATATATATATATATATATATATATATATATATATATATATATATTATTATTATTTTTTATTTTTTTATATATATATGTGTGTGTTTCATGACCAGTACAGATGTGGATACTGTACAACAGTCCTTGGCCCACTGTGTTAGAAGAGCAGGCCCAGGGAGGTCTCATAGCGTGTTTGAGGGGGTTTGGACAGTCAGCTGCAGGAGTTACAACCCTTCTTCCCAAACCAGAGACAGCTGCTGTTGCACCCTGGGGTAGAGGGCCACAGATGTGGAGTTCCCTGGGGGCAGGAATGACAAACAAACTGTTTATAAAGGAATATACAGCTCATAAATGCTTGTGTTATAATTACGCTTAACCCAACTGTGTGTGAGCGGGTGGCCCACCGTGAAGTTCATTGAGACAGACTTGTGTGTATGAGTGGTTAGGATCCATTGAGAGTGGTAGTGTGTGTATATGATGTGAATGTGTGTGATGAGAGCTGTATGGTGTGATTGTGATGTCTTAGTGTGTGTGGTTTGTAACTGTGACTGCCCTCTGCTTTCTCTCATCCCTAGAGAGTCATAGTGGACAAATCCTGCCTGGAGACTATTACAGTCCATCTCAGGGACAGGAAGACAGACTGTCATGGTAAGTTAAGAGAGAGAGAGTGTGTGTGTGTGTGTGTGTGTGTGTGTGTGTGTGTGTGTGTGTGTGTGTGTGTGTGTGTGTGTGTGTGTGTGTGTGTGTGTGTGTGTGTGTGTCTGTGTGTGTGTTTGTTTGTATGAGTGTGTTTGTGTGTGAGTGTGTGAGTGTGTGCTTGCGTGAGTACGTGCACTCACACAAAGGGAGATTTACAAAACGTAATGATTGCATATGCTGTCTATGACAACAGTAAGCTTGGTTTGGACATTAATCAATGGTAACAGTTAGTTACAGTCCTACACCGGTGGGTGATGCAATAGTTTATCTGATGTGGACAGAGTACAGTGACCATTCAGAGTATCCTCTACCATTGAGCCTGTTATGAATTGTCACCTTGTTAAAGCATCTATAGCACACCACAGTGGAACTACAACAGCTGGTTGAGCCACTTATGGGGGCTGGGAATCCATCCTCCCACTCCATCATGTGATACTAATAATATTTTGGCACTTCTATTCAAAATAAAAATAGATATTTTCTCACAAAGGAGGTTCAATTTGCACCCAGCGGGTATCCTGTATGTTTTTTCCACACAGCTGAGCTATGTTGGTTAATATCATTATTACTCTCAGCACTACCAGCACGGAAGCCTCTGAGGGGTGCCCTAACAGCAGATCAAACCCACATCGTTTTGACTCGAACCTGCAGAAAGAAAGCTAATGGCCAGGCATGCTTTGAAGAGCTGGAGTGGAAAACAGTTGAGCAAGACCGTGCTTCACAGGGCTGTGTACGTGCACAAGTACTCTGTGTGTGTGTGTGTGTGTGTGTGTGTGTGTGTGTGTGTGTGTGTGTGTGTGTGTGTGTGTGTGTGTGTGTGTGTGTGTGTGTGTGTGTGTGTGTGTGTGTGTGTGTGTGTGTGTGTGTGTGTGTGTGTGTGTGTGTGAGACAAATAGATCAGAGATTTAAAAAGATCAAATCGAAGGAGAAACTGAGACATATTCATAAAAGCCTTGGGTGTGAAAGATGGGGAGTCTGTGAGTCTTTCCCCAGTCGGTTGACCTTTAAGTATTTTATCAGACTTGGATTTTCACTCTTTTCATAACCAACCCTTCAGTACCCAGAGCCCCTGCTGTGAATGCAAAATTAAGACTGGCCTGCTGTGCTATTCAGCAGATACTTCTAATTAGTGGGAAAATCCCAAAGGGTAATTCAGTTGGATTAACATTCTACCAAAAAAGGGGGTTATAAAAAGAACAATAATCCATTAAGGCTTGAAATGTCACCAAGAATTGAACTAATGCATTCACAAATACAAAGTTCAAAAGATCGCCCTAGTAAAGTCTGTATAAAGCTTAGCTCACCCTTCAATGTAGAATTTGAGCAGGAAAAGTGATGAATTAACTTGACTGATGTAGGCTGAATGAACCAGCTGCTCTTATTCACAGTAAATACAGGTTATTATTCAGCAATAATTTGGCAATGTATCATTTGGGATTAGCACTAAAGCCTTTTTCATTCATACCCTCCCCTTCCGCCTGTTTGAATGAAACATTCCAGTGCTTAAAGAGAGTAGATCCATTTCTCCCCGGAGGGGGCTTAAACAGACAATTACATGCTGGGCCACAGCGGCCCTCTGAAGTGGTGGGTTACGGTCAGGACAGTTTAAAATGCTGATGCTCTGGTCAAATTGGGAAAAATGCTCAGACGTACTGTGACATGACCCAGTCATGATTTAGGGTCCTTGCGATGACCGCTGACTAAATAATCCTTTCGAAGCACATTGGGAGATATATTGGCACAAACACAGACTAAATCTTACATGCAGACTGAAAACTTAGGAGACAATAGCTTATAGGTCAAATGGCTCAAATTCTACTACTTGGTCCAAAGTGAAACTCATATTGACATCCAAAGGAAGAAAAGAGAATAGGAATATAAGAAATGATGTTTTTCCCTCTCTCCGCCTTGATCTCTTATTTTTAGCTGTCTGTCTGTCTCCCTTCCTCTACTCCCAGTAGCCTCTACAGGATGTGGTGACACCCCTCATGGGCACCGCCCTGTGCATACTCCCCATCCTCAAGGATATCTCATCAAGAGCTCGCCTAACAAACATCTGCCTAATGAGACACCCTGACAACAAGGGCTTCCCTAACAAGTGTCTCATTAATGAAGGAAAATGCCAGGACTGTCCTCATCAGAACGTGCATGCAGGAAAACAAACATAAGACAATCAGGACAATCAGGCTTGGGACGTGACTTCCCCCATCTCCCCACCAGTCTCTTCCCCCTCCGGACCCCCGACCGGAGTTACACAAAGCGGAGGATGGGAGAGCCCAGGAGGACACACGCTCCTCTCTCCTCCTGACCTTCTGAAGACCTACAGTAGATCCATCCAAGGCTGTTTGCTCAGGAGGCTAGAGTCAACCGCAGCCGGAAACCAGGAGGAACACACCGACCTTATTGTACAGAAAGGAGGAGGATTGTCTACTGTATTATCATTTAAATCAACCACCATCCAGGAAGTACAATAAAGTGTCCTGCTGCTGTTTCTCTGTGGAGAATGGTATAGATCATAGGTCAGATAAACCCCACCCTGTCCTGTCCCTGCTGAACATATCCATGTTATATCACATAAACCAAACTCATCTTGAGAAACACTTATTGTAGTGTTAGAAGAGCCTGAACACCTTCACTTCACTGTTATTACTGGCATTACTTGGAATACAACACATTGATCAAATACACGTACAATACAATCAAACTATACCCAATCAAATACAAATATTATGATTTATTCTTGTTCTCCTCTAATATTTTGAAAAAATTCTGTCTTCTATCCTGGGAGGTCTGATCAGTCTGTCTTCAATGTGACTGCCTCTGTTGTTTCAGGCTTCACATTTGGAGAGAGTTTGGCATTGATATGCCAGATGAGTTGAATTAATAGCCAGTTAACAATATGCTTTAGACGTGTGTAAAATGTGTTCAAACCCGTCTGACACACATGCTGCTGTTTAGCCCTTCATTTGCCACCTGTAGCATGTAAACATTTTATATTTTAAGTAGAAATTGTGCAACAATATTTCATTTTAAAAGCCTGTTAATTAAATGAAGTGTCCTTTATTATAGACCATACCGATAATTCAATAAAGACTTGCTAAATAGTCAAAATGTCCCTCCGTCAACCATGTTATGGTCAACCCTGTTATGGTCAACCCTGTGTCACTTATAGGAAGATTTTAACCCACTTAACCCTAAGATTTCTCCAAGTTTCACCATCATTGTAAAGCCCTAGTTGTTTTGTTGCTTTGACAAAGTCATTTCTGAAGATTATTATTTATTTCATGTGATTAGTGTTTAATTTTCATCTGTACATCATTTAAGGTCAACCCTGTTAACTCACGTTTGAATATGTTGAAACTATTATTTTTTAAATATTTGTTTCATAATAAACTTTTAACAACTAATAGTGAGATCTAGTACAGAAGCAGGTGAGTTGGTTTTACTCTTTTTGGCCATTTGCTGGTGTTTTGTGGTAGAACACTGGGCATGTCAAGCATAACATGTCAACCCTGTTACCCATAGATAGTCATGCTAGAAAAGTTTGAACAATTTCACTTTATTTTAAGTTTGCATTCAATTTACCCTTGTTGCGCACAACAAGCTTTCATTCCCCCTGTCACTTATGGCTGATTTAAGATTAAATCCTCAACCCTGTTATGGCCAACCCTGTTATGGTCAACTTTGTTACTTTATTTGGCACATATCAAGGACTTGCTATCTTTTTTTTTTTTTTTTTTTTTTTATTGAGGTGGAAAAATGTGTTTTTTATTAAGTTGAACATATACTCTTATGACAGCTTGTTGAAATTGAAACCAAACAGATTTTTTTGGGACAACGTTACACTTCTCAAAAGGCACCAAATTGGTGGGACGACCGTACTACCGCCACCTCAAGATTGGTCTGAAATAACTACTGAGACCTCATCGGAGGAACTTCTGAGTTGAAACCATATTAATGCAGACTCTGACCTGGAAAAAATAAGCAACAAGTCATATTGCTTAATATTGTGGACTTAAAGGGGTTGGATTTAATTGTAAAGCTCAATACTGTGAAAGAGCCAGAATAATCAGACTAATAAAAGAATGAGATGGATTAGACTCCTACTTCTGTTGATGCCAGTGAACTTTTCATTGCCCTATGCATGCAGTCGACAGGGAGTTTCCTCACATTGTGGTTGGATTTGAACCAGCTAGGGCATGCCATGCCATGACATCGTAGGTAGAGTGAGATATATCTTGGCAGAGTAACCTAACTATAACCCGTTTGGGGCAGAGAAGGAGAGCAGCATGGCTGGATAGAGGGCTGGATAGAAGGCTGGAAACTGAAATGAAGGAAAACATATCACAGCCCTCTCCCTGGGGAAAACAAACTAATGAAACAGGGACTTTTATGAGGACAACCAGTGACCAGTACCCCTGATGTTGACTAACATGGGGCTTCAGTACTGCTTATGAGGTAGTAAAATATGTTTACAGTAAAAGTAAGAAATGTGGAGGCGTATGAGTAACAGTAATATGTTTCACACACCTGTAAGACTGTGGCTGGGGTTCTGAGACTGTGACTAGGGCGGTGAGAATGTTGTTGGGCCTCTGAGGGACTGGGGCTGTGAGGCTGGGGCTGTGAGGCTGGGGCTGTGACTCTGGGGCTGGGGCTGTGAGGCTGGGGCTGTGACTAGGGTTGTGAGCCTGGGACTGGGGATGTGAGTCTGGGGCTGTGAGGCTGGGGCTGAGGCTGTGAGGCTGGTGTCTGTGAGACTGGGGCTGTGAGGCTGGGAATGTGTGTCTGGGGCTGTGAGGGTGGGACTGGGGCTGTGAGGCTGGGGCTGTGACTCTGGGGCTGGGGCTGTGAGGCTGGGGCTGGGGCTGTGAGTCTGGGGCTGTGAGTCTTGGGCTGTGATTCTGGAGCTGTGACTCTGGGGCTGGGGCTGTGAGGCTGGGGCTGGGGCTGTGAGGCTGGGACTGAGGCTGTGAGGCTGGGGTCTGTGAGTCTGGGGCTGTGAGGCTAGGGCTGTGAGGCTGGGGTCTGTGAGAATGGGGCTGTGAGGCTGGGGCTGTAAGGCTGGGGCTGGAGCTGTGAGTCTTTGGCTGGGGATGGGAGGCTGTGAGGCTGGGGCTGTGGCTAGGGCTGAGCCTGTGAGAATGGGGCTGTGAGGCTGTTGCTGGATCTGTGAGGCTGTGGCTGGGGTTGTGAGGCTGGGGTTGGAGCTGTGAGGCTTTGGCTGGGGATGTGAGGCTGGGGTTGGAGCTGTGAGTCTTTGGCTGGGGCTGTGAGGCTGTAAAGCTGAGGCTGTGAGGCTGTGTCTGGTGTGTCATCTGTGCTGTGAAATTAAGTCTGATGAAGGCCATCGCTAGAGCTATCTCACATCTAACACTTCGCTTCTTCTTCTTATTCTGAGAGAGAGAGAGAGAGAGTGAGAGAGACAGAGAGAGATTACAAAGTGTAAAGTGCTGATTTACTGACCCAGGGAACTCTCCAGTGAGTGTTAGCTGACAAAAACATCCCAAGTCTGAAATTATAGAATAATTATTCCTAAAATGCTTCCCAAATGGCACCCTACTCCCTAGTGCACTACTTTTGACCAGATCCAAAAGTAGGTTAGGGACGAAGCCCTAAAGCAGGTGGACAGATGTGAATGAAAGAAAATCCGCAGAACTACCAGCAAGTGTTTCACAGTTTTCAACAGAGAGGAAGGGGGATAGAAAAGCATTATTTCTCCAAATACAAAATTGTTCCTGAGGTCCAGAGATAATTATGTGCTTAGCCCTGCCCTCTGATTTTAGTTCCAAGATGGCGTAGCAGTAAGTCGTCCTGTCGTCCTGTCCCTTGTATATATCGTTTCTTTTTCATTTTTTACATATTTTTTTTCACATATCTCTTTAAAAACATTTTGCTAAACCTAAGCTTCCAAATACTCTCCTGCAACCCGCCTCACCCAATGTTTTCCTAAAGTATTTATATTTACTTTGGAACCGGAACCCCTCAACTGAAGCTAGCCAGCTATAACCACCAGCTATGCTAGCGGTCTTCAGCTAACCGGTCATCAGCTAACCTTTAGCCCGGAAAGCTCTCGCCAGTTCGAACAACGCGACTCTAACCAGAGCATAACGGACCTATTTATTTTTCATCCCCGGATTCATCCCCGGATTCCCACCGCAAACGGAACATTTTTCAGCTGGATCTGCACAACTAGCTATCTAGCTAAACCACAACACCGGATGATTACTCCTGGCTAGCGTTTCCACCCACTTAGCTTGAAGCTAGCCCGGCCAGAGCACCTGTAGCATACTCCTGGGCTACAATACCCGGGCCACGACCGGTCTATCAATGTCTCCGCATGAAGAGGAATAAACAGACTCACCCCATCGCGACGTCCCCCAAAGGCTAACTCTCTAGCCCTCGCTATCTCCCTGCTTGCTAATTCGGCCTGCTAACTGCTAGCTTGTCTAGCTCCGGTCTGCTAACTGCTACCTTGTCTAGCCCGGGCCTACGAACTGTTAGCTTGTTAGCACAGGCCTGCTAACCGTCTGAATCGCCGCGTCCCAAACACTCACTGGACCCATATTTACTTTCTATCTCTTTTTGATTTTTAATTTGTTTATACCTTCCGGAAACCTGCCTCACCCAATGTGATACGGAATCGCTATTATTTTAATTTTTTTAGAACACACTCAAGAACCTCCAGAAGCTAACCAGCTAACTAGCTACAAGCTATTTAGTCATTGTTATTTTTTTATTTTTTTATTTACCTGGATAACACTCGCCAGTCCAGCTTCCCTGCCCATCCACCGCTGCCCCCTGGACACTGATCTCTTGGCTACATAGCTGATGCACGCTGGACTGTCCATTAATCACGGTACTCCATTCTGCTTGTTTGTTTTATCTGTCGGCCCCGTTGCCTAGTCAACGCCATTTTACCTGCTGTTGTTGTCTAGCTGATTAGCTGTTAGTTCACAATGGAGCCCCTAGTTCCACTCTTCATACCCCTGATACCTCCTTTGTCCCACCTCCCACACATGCGGTGACCTCACCCATTACAACCAGCATGTCCAGAGATACAACCTCTCTCATCATCACCCAGTGCCTGGGCTTACCTCCGCTGTACCCGCACCCCACCATACCCCTGTCTGCGCATTATGCCCTGAACATATTCTACCATGCCCAGAAACCTGCTCCTCTTATTCTCTGTCCCCAACGCTCTAGGCGACCAGTTTTGATAGCCTTTAGCCGCACCCTCATACTACTCCTTCTCTGTTCCGCGGGTGATGTGGAGGTAAACCCAGGCCCTGCATGTCCCCAGGCACCCTCATTTGTTGACTTCTGTGATCGAAAAAACCTTGGTTTCATGCATGTCAACATCAGAAGCCTCCTCCCTAAGTTTGTTTTACTCACTGCTTTAGCACACTCTGCTAACCCTGATGTCCTTGCCGTGTCTGAATCCTGGCTCAGGAAGGCCACCAAAAATTCTGAGATTTCCATACCCAACTATAACATCTTCCGTCAAGATAGAACTGCCAAAGGGGAGGAGTTGCAGTCTACTGCAGAGATAGCCTGCAAAGTAATGTCATACTTTCCAGGTCCATACCCAAACAGTTCGAACTACTAATTTTGAAAATTACTCTCTCCAGAAATAAGTCTCTCACTGTTGCCGCCTGCTACCGGCCCCCCTCAGCTCCCAGCTGTGCCCTGGACACCATTTGTGAATTGATCGCCCCCCATCTAGCTTCAGAGTTTGTTCTGTTAGGTGACCTAAACTGGGATATGCTTAACACCCCGGCAGTCCTACAATCTAAGCTAGATGCCCTCAATCTCACACAAATCATCAAGGAACCCACCAGGTACAACCCTAACTCTGTAAACAAGGGCACCCTCATAGACGTCATCCTGACCAACTGGCCCTCCAAATACACCTCCGCTGTCTTCAACCAGGATCTCAGCGATCACTGCCTCATTGCCTGTATCCGCTACGGAGCCGCAGTCAAATGACCACGCCTCATCACTGTCAAACGCTCCCTAAAACACTTCTGTGAGCAGGCCTTTCTAATCGACCTGGCCCGGGTATCCTGGAAGGACATTGACCTCATCCCGTCAGTTGAGGATGCCTGGTCATTCTTTAAAAGTAACTTCCTCACCATTTTAGATAAGCATGCTCCGTTCAAAAAATGCAGAACTAAGAACAGATACAGCCCTTGGTTCACTCCAGATCTGACTGCCCTCGACCAGCACAAAAACATCCTGTGGCGGACTGCAATAGCATCGAATAGTCCCCGTGATATGCAACTGTTCAGGGAAGTCAGGGAACCAATACACGAGTCAGTCAGGAAAGCTAAGGCCAGCTTCTTCAGGCAGAAGTTTGCATCCTGTAGCTCCAACAACTCCAAAAGTTCTGGGACACTGTGAAGTCCATGGAGAACAAGAGCACCTCCTCCCAGCTGCCCACTGCACTGAGGCTAGGTAACACGGTCACCACCGATAAATCCATGATTATCGAAAACTTCAATAAGCATTTCTCAACGGCTGGCCATGCCTTCCGCCTGGCTACTCCAACCTCGGCCAACAGCTCCGCTCCCCCCCCGCAGCTCCTCGCCCAAGCCTCTCCAGGTTCTCCTTTACCCAAATCCAGATAGCAGATGTTCTGAAAGAGCTCCAAAACCTGGACCTTACAAATCAGCTGGGCTTGACAATCTGGACCCTCTATTTCTGAAACTATCCGATGCACAATCGAGAGCCGCCATTGTCGCAACCCCTATTACCAGCCTGTTCAACCTCTCTTTCATATCATCAAAGCTGTCCGAGATCCCCAAGGATTGGAAAGCTGCCGCAGTCATCCCCCTCTTCAAAGGGGGAGACACCCTGGACCCAAACTGTTACAGACCTATATCCATCCTGCCCAGTAGTTTTTGGAATTGTTAGTTAGATTGCCACTATCTAAGGTCTTCGAAAGCCAAGTCAACAAACAGGTCACTGACCATCTCGAATCCCACCGTACCTTCTCCGCTGTGCAATCTGGTTTCCGAGCTGGTCACGGGTGCACCTCAGCCACACTCAAGGTACTAAACGATATCATAACCGCCATCGATAAAAGACAGTACTGTGCAGCCGTCTTCATCGACCTTGCCAAGGCCTTCGCCTCTGTCAATCACCATATTCTTATCGGCAGACTCAGTAGCCTCGGTTTTTCGGATGACTGCCTTGCCTGGTTCACCAATTACTTTGCAGACAGAGTTCAGTGTGTCAAATCGGAGGGCATGCTGTCCGGTCCTCTGGCAGTCTCTATGGGGGTGCCACAGGGTTCAATTCTCGGGCCGACTCTTTTCTCTGTATATATCAATGATGTTGCTCTTGCTGCGGGCGATTCCCTGATCCACCTCTACGCAGACGACACCATTCTATATACTTTCGGCCCGTCATTGGACACTGTGCTATCTAACCTCCAAACGAGCTTCAATGCCATACAACACTCCTTCCCTGGCCTCCAACTGCTCTTAAACGCTAGTAAAACCAAATGCATGCTTTTCAACCGATCGCTGCCTGCACCCGCATGCCCGACTAGCATCACCACCCTGGATGGTTCCGACCTTGAATATGTGGACATCTATAAGTACCTAGGTGTCTGGCTAGACTGCAAACTCTCCTTCCAGACTCATATCAAACATCTCCAATCGAAAATCAAATCAAGAGTCGGCTTTCTATTCCGCAACAAAGCCTCCTACACTCACGCCGCCAAGCTTACCCTAGTAAAACTGACTATCCTACCGATCCTCGACTTCGGCGATGTCATCTACAAAATTGCTTCCAACACTCTACTCAGCAAACTGGATGCAGTCTATCACAGTGCCATCCGTTTTGTCACTAAAGCACCTTATACCACCCACCACTGCGACTTGTATGCTCTAGTCGGCTGGCCCTCGCTACATATTCGTCGCCAGACCCACTGGCTGGCTCCAGGTCATCTACAAGTCCATGCTAGGTAAAGCTCCGCCTTATCTCAGTTCACTGGTCACGATGGCAACACCCATCCGTAACACGCGCTCCAGCAGGTGTATCTCACTGATCATCCCTAAAGCCAACACCTCATTTGGCCGACTTTCGTTCCAGTACTCTGCTGCCTGTGACTGGAATGAATTGCAAAAATCGCTGAAGTTGGAGACTTTTATCTCCCTCACCAACTTCAAACATCAGCTATCTGAGCAGCTAACCGATCGCTGCAGCTGTACATAGTCTATTGGTAAATAGCCCACCCATTTTCACCTACCTCATCCCCATACTGTTTTTATTTATTTACTTTTCTGCTCTTTTGCACACCAATAACTCTACCTGTACATGACCATCTGATCATTTATCACTCCAGTGTTAATCTGCAAAATTATAATTATTCGCCTACCTCCTCATGCCTTTTGCACACATTGTATATAGACTCCCCCTTTTTTTTCTACTGTGTTATTGACTTGTTAATTGTTTACTCCATGTGTAACTCTGTGTTGTCTGTTCACACTGCTATGCTTTATCTTGGCCAGGTCGCAGTTGCAAATGAGAACTTGTTCTCAACTAGCCTACCTGGTTAAATAAAGGTGAAATAAAAATAAAAACAATTTAAAAAAAAATTAAACTGCAGATATTCAGTTAGGACTTCTAAACTAAATAAATTAGTTATTGTAACTTTTGCAATTCTTAATATGGCATCCCAGTAAACACACACGTACTCACATAGCCCTTTCCTGCAGTCAAATTACTTAGTGGGTGGAACATTATTCATATTTTTCATAATTTCATAATTAATAAACATGATTATTTTTCAACGTAAAAAATATCAGGTGTTTCTATGTCAAAAAGTTTTGTTATATTTCAGTCTTCTGTGATGTATATAAAGTGTAATATTGGGATGCAAACTCAAAATTGAATACATTTCAACTCTATATGGTAAAGGTGTCTTCTTTTTTTAAGCCCATAACCATGTGTGAGAGGTGTATCCTTTTGTTTCAAAGTCAATTTGTTTAAGAATACCAAAAATCACTCTACGTGACCCTGATTTAGCCCACTGCAGTAAAATGTTAAACCCTTTTGCTCTTTGGGGAGCATAGGTCATTCACATAATTCCTAAACACAACCACTACACAATGGTATCTCAATTTTGACTCCAAGTTGTGACCATATGTCGCCCTGTTACAACTACAGGTTATGTTACTTTCTCGATTCGTTGTCCCGATGCTTTTGTTGTAAATACATGTAAATAAAGTGCCTTAAAAAAAGCCTTTAACCTGGGCATTTCACTGTGAATCTTTTCTTCCTTCTCACAAAAAAAACACAACTGCCGAGAGCACCATTTCATAATGTCACCTCATGGAAAGTCAAGAATATTAACCCTCTTAACCTCAGAGAAACAACCTGTATTATATAGAGCAGACAGGTAGATGTGTATCCATACAACCCACCCTCGACTCTTCACAAATAGTCTTTACTGTACCCCTGTAGTAGGACACTACTTCATCACCTCTAAAGCTCTTAAGAGGGCGTCTGAGAGAATGATGTTTAGATGGAGTCATGAGGAAAGACAGACATGTAAAACAAACACAGTGTAAATGTATATTGGCCCCAACCTTGCTCAGGGCCTGTGTGTGTGTGTGTGTGTGTGTGTGTGTGTGTGTGTGTGTCAACGGAGAGGCTGTCATATCCTAAAGCTTTACAGCTCTCTTAGAGGCTCTTACTCAAGGCTCCCATTCACCATGACAACCACTTACTCTAACTCAAGTCAATGTGAAAATAACATTACCTTTCTTGTCCCCCGGTGCATACCATGCTACCACAGCCCACCATCAACTCTACAGCGGTAACGCAACCCGCAGCCCAAACCCATAAATGTCGGATTGGTGTTTACTCTCATCGGCATGTGTCCCACTGGACACATACTGGTTTAAACGTTATTTCCACTTAATTTAAATAAGTTGCTTTGAACCAACTTGGAATAGACTTTGAATATACTCTGTGTCCGGTGGGATGTGATTGAGCCTGAAGTGGGCCAGAGCCACAGAAAACACTGCTGGAACTACTAAGGATACATTTTTCACATTCTTATAAATCATAATAACTTGGAGATTGGACTATGGATGAACTCTCTTCAAATCTTTGTGTGTGTGAGAGTGAAAGAGAGGCAGTAGTCTATAGAGGTGGTATTGGTCTCTCCCACAGTCCTTTATGTGACCTTTGATCTTGGTCTTGTCTGGCTCTGTCTCCTGTTCTCAGAGGACAGCTCTTGCACACACTGCTGAGATGGTCCCCCACATTCTCGGGAATGGGGCCAACCAACACAGCTCATCTCTACCTTTCAACTTCAGTCAAATCTACTAAGTCTTACAGCCAACTAGGGAACGATATGAGCTCTGTGGGCAATATGAATTCATCTTTCACCATGGAAAAATATGTGAACACTGATTTGATAGGTAACTTCCGTATGAGTTGTCCGCCATCCAGTGGCAACTTTTGGAAAAGCAACGTTCGATGCTTTTGAACTTTTATTTTGAAAACAGCGTTAAACCCGGAAGTAGCAAACTAACACGTTCGAGTACTCCATGAACTGCTTTCTTGCACAGCCAGGTGAGAGCAGGGCAGATAGCACCCACATGTCTTACAGCGCAAATATGCTGGTACTAGTTAAACTGCCTAGTTAAATAAAAAATAAATATATATTTGTAATACTTCGCAAAAAAATAGGCCCGTCCAATCCAGTGACCTACCTAGCATGCATTGGTACTGAATCTGTTCGAATGACGGAGTGCGGGGCTGACTTCCTGCACCTCGACGTTATGGACCGGTGAGCAAAGCCACATCAGATGATTCATAGGCTACAACGCTAGCTAGGGAGTGCATTGATTTTCGCTAGCTAGCTAGCATAGCCTCAGTTTCTTTAGCAATCATGTTAAGCAGTTTAGCGAGCTGTAACACTGAATGCATGCATATTTTAGCAAAGCCAGTCCAGGTTGCATAACATTCTGCAACTCTGTTTACAACATCCTCAGTTTTTCTTTAGCTACTTATATTTTGTCAGCTTAAGTTTTATTCCGCACTAATATAGCACTGATTTGCATTTCAATGTATCTTATTGCCTTGCATCACCACCAAGGTGACTGGATTAGAATAAATCACATGAGGCTAATGATTGTATGTTGTTTCCCTGAAGTCATTCTGTACCCAACATCATGTTCGGTCATCCCATGGTGGAGTGCCTGAGGAACTGTGGGGCCAGACCCTTTTTGGTGAGTAACACAACCGCTCACTCGGATATGGTTACACTATCGCCTTGTAATAGGACAACAAAACATTGAGGAGTCCTTATTATCACAGACACTGGTGCCCCCATGCTATTTCGGTCTACATAGTATCATAGATTGTTCAACTTAACATAGCAGCCATCTCAAAAGTGTGTGTGTGTGTTTTCTTCCAGATATGCACGTGATGGTATCGGGGCCAGAGCAGTGGGTGAAACCCATGGCAGGAGCCAATCAGTACACATTCCACCCGGAGGCCACCACCAATGCTGGAAACCTCATCAAGGAGATCAGAGAGAGCGGCATGAAAGTGAGGCCGTGTTGACTATAGAGGGAGACGAGAGGTCCAGATATGGAAGAGAAATGAATCGTCAGAGAAAATGGACGTAAAGCGTAATTCACACACAAGTCAGAGAAAGTTCACAACTATGTGTCTTCTGCCAGTTTTACTATGTGTCTTCTGCCAGTTTTACTATGTGTCTTCTGCCAGTTTTACTATGTGTCTTCTGCCAGTTTTACTATGTGTCTTCTGCCAGTTTTACTATGTGTCTTCTGCCAGTTTTACTATGTGTCTTCTGCCAGTGTTACTATGTGTCTTCTGCCAGTGTTACTATGTGTCTTCTGCCAGTGTTACTATGTGTCTTCTGCCAGTTTTACTATGTGTCTTCTGCCAGTTTTACTATGTGTCTTCTGCCAGTTTTACTATGTGTCTTCTGCCAGTTTTACTATGTGTCTTCTGCCAGTTTTACTATGTGTCTTCTGTCTTCTGCCAGTGTTTATGTGTCTTCTGCCAGTGTTACTATGTGTCTTCAGTGTTACTATGTGTCTTCTGCCAGTGTTACTATGTGTCTTCTGCCAGTGTTACTATGTGTCTTCTGCCAGTTTTACTATGTGTCTTCTGCCAGTTTTACTATGTGTCTTCTGCCAGTGTTACTATGTGTCTTCTGCCAGTTTTACTATGTGTCTTCTGCCAGTTTTACTATGTGTCTTCTGCCAGTGTTACTATGTGTCTTCTGCCAGTGTTACTATGCGTCTTCTGCCAGTTTTACTATGCGTCTTCTGCCAGTTTTACTATGCGTCTTCTGCCAGTTTTACTATGCGTCTTCTGCCAGTTTTACTATGCGTCTTCTGCCAGTTTTACTATGCGTCTTCTGCCAGTTTTACTATGCGTCTTCTGACAGTTTTACTATGTGTCTTCTGCCAGTTTTACTATGTGTCTTCTTCACCCATGTGTGTGTGGTTTTTGTCTTTACTATCATAGTGGGGACCAGAATTCCCCACAAGGAAAAATGCTTTAAAAAAAAAAAAATGTAGTCTTAGATTTAGGTTTAGAATTAGGGTTTGGGGTTAGGGATCTGTTAAGGGTTAGGTTAGGGGAAAATCGTATTTTGGATGGGAATCAGTTGTTTTATCCACACAAGGATTGTAAAACCAACGTGTGTGTGTCTTATAGGTGGGCCATAAAACCTGGGACTACAGTAGAGGAGTTGGCAACGTGGGCTGGACAGATCAACATGGCTCTGGTCATGACTGTAGAGCCTGGCTTTGGAGGCCAGAAGTTCATGGAGGACATGATGCCCAAGGTTGTATGTTTTAGTGTGTCTATATGTGTTAATTTGCTTAACTTTGTGTCTCACCAGAGAAAGCACATCCCTGATAAGCAGCATGAAAAAGCTTATTTGTCCTCATCTGTAATCTGATTTATACACAAGGTCTCTTGAATGCAGAGGCGTGTTACAATGTCATCAGTGGACATTGTGTCATCTGAGTATGAATGAGACAATTCAGAATAATATCTGCTTGTGGTGACTTGTAAGTCTGTAGTTTAACAAGGAAGTAAGGTACGGTTGAAGTTGTGGGCTTTCTAAACAAAAATAGAGCAGAGTATTGATCTATGTGACTTATAGGATGCAATGATATGTACTAAACCTGCCTCCCGTAGTAAAGCGAAGTGCGTCGTTGTAAACTGCCTCTAATGGTTCCATTGTAGTTGCTGTCGTATACATGATGTCACTGTAGTCTAGCACTGGCAGGAAAGTTGACTGAATGATCTGCTTTCTGCTGTTTAGGGAGAGGCATGATCTATTTATTCTCAACTTCCTAACTAACTGATCCATATGCTTTTTAAAATAACTTTTTGTCAATCCAGATGCCAAAGATATTTATACACGGGGACACGGTTAATGTTGGCATCATCCAATATGTATAAATCATCAGATACATTTTTAAGTGAATTGGAAAACGATGTACTTGGTTTTTAGCTGCATTAAGCACTCATTTTCAGTTCAACAAAGGCTTTCTGCAAAGCGACAAAGGCAGATTGCAGCTCCAAAAAAGCCTAGTCAGGTAAAACCAAGTACAAAAAAGCCTAGTGATCCAGGCCAATGTCAGACAACCGTGGAATTAGTAAAGAGTAGTTGAGTGTCAATGAATAGAGTTGCACAGTGTTTCTTCCTATCCAAACTATTTAATAGCACATTTAATACCAGTGATGGTGCCGAGATGGTGCTATGGCCTGGTCTGAAGCCCAACTGATGCACATTTAAAATAGATTTAGAAGTTAAGAAAGATCTTAACTTAGCAGACCTTCCAGAACTTAGCGATAACCCCAATCGTCAAGTAAAAAATATGTCAAGGATTCCGCAATAAGGGGAGCAGAAAGCTGCAGCAAGAAGACGTGAATATAATCAGCCCCAGTGGATTTATTTTCATCAATCTTGAGCATGTACGTCGGTGTGTGGCATATTTGGGACATGTCATTAACATGTCTGTTTCTGTGTGTGGCCAGGTGAGCTGGCTGAGGAGTCAGTTTCCCTCTCTGGACATTGTGGACGGACGAGTGGGTCCTTCTGCCATCCATAAGTGTGCGGAGGTGAGTACATGCCTCCTTGGGCCCTAGTGTTTACCTGTGATGTCTCTGCCTGTGTCAGTCCATGTGGGTTGACTGAGTGTGTTTCTCCTTCTGTGTGTCTCTGGTAGGCGGATGCTGACATGATCATGCCGGACTGTGGTAAGCAGTGACGACCCTCGCTCGGTCATCCCAGACAGACAGACAGACAGAACGGCTGAACAAGATGTCATATTTTGAAGACATTGTTTTTTTTTTGGGGGGGGGGCTAGTATTTTGTCACTGCCCTGTTTTAAAATGCTTGTTACTATCTCCCTTGTCACATGATACAGAGGATTCCTTGCCTCTTCTTGCTCTGCTCGGTTGGTTTGAAAAGTAGTTCACTACTCAGACACTAGAGGGCAAGCTTGCTCAAACTATTCATCCCTATAGGTTTGTATACCCTGGACTGTCATTATTTTAGTTTTTATATCCTCGTTTTCTGTACTGTCTTGTTTAGACTAATTACTTATTGATAATAAGTCATGAATATTATTGATAATATTGAATTATATATGACTGACTACCATATGTGGCATAGGAGAGTATTAGTGATCTAGCAGTTATATCTGAATTTAATATGGGATATAATGTTAGTACCTGCACAGGGATTTATTTAATCAAAACTAATAGTAACATTACTGGATAGATAAAAAAACAACAGCAACCTCTCCTTGCACTAATAGGAACCATGTTTCCATTTAATACCATTTAACTCTTTGACAAGATTTACTCCAGTAAATAAATGTTTATTGAATATTGTTCAAAGCCCTTCTATTTCAGGCGGCCATTTTGTCTGAGATAGGGGACATCTCTACATTTCATATCTCTACGCCTGCCAGAACAAACCTCTTGTCAATGAGAATCACACGTGACATACTTTTAGCTGCAAGCCGCTCATTCTCAATAATGCAACAAATATCTGGAAGATAATTCGCATTCTCCTGCAGTATTAATGTCAGAAATCTGTATTTCCGTTTGTGTCACATATCGCACAAGACAGAGGTTCATAGGAGACTGACTCCAGATCTGTTGGAAAAGCTGTTTATGGAAACACTAATACCCTGGTCGCTATTGAGACGTGTGTGTATTTGGGATGTAGGGACATGTAAGAGGGTCTCCTGCTCTGTCTATTGACAAGGTTTTTCTACAGCTGGATATGTGCCATGTCTCAGACTGCACCATCATTCCAAGACATGAAATCGTATCTGTGGGAGATGCTGTGAGTTATACTTGTTCACTCTACATGTATGTATAAGACACACTGCACATTTCTGTTAGATGTGAAGCATATCATCTTTAAGAGATGAAAACAGAAGTCTGTCAACGCACTAGAACTTCCCTGTTCTATAAATTCCCCATTCTACAATGGAATCATAGATTCAAGGAGGAAACTCTTGACAGAGGCAGACCTTTTTAACCAAAGACACTAACAAATAGGCCCACTTACAACAACACATGCTACCACATAGGCCCACTTACAACAACACATGCTTCCACATAGGCCCACTTACAACAACACATGCTTCCACATAGGCCCACTTACAACAACACATGCTTCCACATAGGCCCACTTACAACAACACATGCTTCCACATAGGCCCACTTACAACAACACATGCTTCCACATAGGCCCACTTACAACAATACATGCTTCCACATAGGCCAACTTACAACAACACATGCTTCCACATAGGCCAACTTACAACAACACATGCTTCCACATAGGCCAACTGTACTGTGCACATATCCAATGCTACTCAAGGGGATGGGAAATTTGCTCCAGAGGTGCCAGAGCAACCGTATCCAGATGCTGCGACTTGCTGAGAAAGAGAAAGGGCAAGATTAGGTAGCGTTGTTTGGAACTTTCTTTTCAAGTCCTCTCCTCCACACTGTATCATGTGTGTGAGGTTGAGATGCCTAGTGTATATATGTCACTATGTTCGCAGGCACTTACAGGAGAACTTTTATTGCAGTGTACACACACTCTGGGTAATTATAACCCCAGTAACACACAGACACACCAAACATGAGTCATGCTGGCAGCCATCATGTGGCGTTTATGAGCCGGTCTTCAGAGATCTGCTGACTGAGTGTGGCTGGATTGCTGTCTCTGGTGAGAATGCTGGCACAGAGCAGTACACAGAGGACACAACCCCAGGGCCCCTACTGAGCAGGGTTTAGTAGTCAGAGCCTACATCAGTAATTGGAACACACTACCACTGGAAGATAAACCAGAAGCCAGCTCTTCTCAGAAACACCATCTACTGGGCTTGGATTGGGAAGAAATGTGACATCCAAGGCTTTGAATTCCAATGTGAATAAGATTTATTCATCTTCATGATCATGTAAATCAAAACGTATTGATATGTAGACTTGAGATGTAACATTTCTCATTCATCATGCAGTCACATTGAATGGATTATTCAAATCCATCCGTCCAAAGCTAGGCTACTGTATAATGAATCTTTCTGTGAGAGAACATGGTGTGTGGCGTGCTCTCCTTTATTATGTCCCCCTTTCATCTTCCCTTTCTTCTTTTCTACTACTCTCTCTCTCTGGTGGCAAGCAGCGATGTCTTTGCTCTCCCAGTCCTCCTCTCCCCGTCGTTCTCGGCACTAAAAGCACATTACCTCACTCGTCACATTGCATGTTCCAGCTCATTCATAATTACCCACAGGAGACAGGAAGCGTAGGGCTGATTAGCTCACTGTTGTCAGAGCCATTACATAATGCATAAAGTCCTCTTCTCTGATTGAGTGTGCTAGCTGTCTTATTCAGGGTTTCCCAAATTCGGGTCCCCAAGGGGTGCGTTTAGATTTTTGCTGTAGCGCTACACTGCGGATTCAAATAATCAACGAGTCATCAAGCTTTGATAATTTGAATCAGCTGTGTAGTGTTAGGGCAAAAAACAAAACGTGCACCCCTTGGGGTCCAGAGGACCGAGTTTGGGAAACACTGGTCTAATTAATGATTTATAAAAAAACTTTAATTGCTTAGAATAACATTACAAACAATCTCTTTGCTTTGCCCCGGGCGGAGTGGAGTGTGCAGGGATTCAGGGAAGGCCGTGGCGGTGATTGTGATTCACAGAGGACGGGAGGCGCAGTGACACGGGGTGCCCGTTTGTCATGGTTGCTCCATAGTTCCCCTCTGTTTTCAGTTGTTTTAGGAGAGGGCCTACGGGGTAGACACTGTAGCAGTGATATGATGAGCCCACAATTTGTGTGAGGCATCATATTCCATTATTCCAGCACTGTCCTGGAACTGAGGTGGTGCTGAAGGAGCTGCTTTGGCAATGGCCTTGACTTGGTGAGACGTTAATCAGAGCTATTCAAGGCATACATGTGGAGTATTATTACGTTCTCCCTCGGCACTGATCGGTCAGTTTCACCCCCCTCAACAGGTAAGGATAGGATTCATAGGAGGGTAAGATTATCCTAGATCTGTGCGTGTCAAAGGGTAACTTCCACCCAGAGCCATGAGGTTTTCTCATAGACAATAAAAGGGACGGCAGTGTTGAACGAGTGCACTGTGTTGTCCCGGGGGAGCTGCCTTATTAACGACCCCATCACAGGCAGAGACCCAACACAAGTACACAGGATTTTAGTTATCATCTATTATATATGGGCCAAGACTTACTCCTATCTTTGCGAGTGTGTGTGTGTGTGTTCATGTTTTCTAATTCATAATGGATGAGATCGCAGCATTATTGTTTTCGCCACGCGCAGAGCTGTGAGAGAAGAGCTCACATCAGGAAGAGTGTGGGTGTTTAGTTTGTTTGCCCTGACGCCGGCCACGTCACTCGCTGCTCTTCACAGGAAATAGTCTTTGTTCAATGGACTTTATTTGTATACAGCTATTGATCCCCAGCCTCCTGGCAGAGAGCGTTTACACAGAGCTACACTCAGGAGACCAGCTGATAAATCAATAGATTTACCTCCGTCTCCAAGCCTCAGCCCACACAACCTGAACAGTGTATTAGGACATGGGTCAGAGCACTTAATGTGGAAACTCTCACACACGTCACACGCACAAGTAGAACAGAATCAGAACAGTGCATTAGAAGAGTAGACATGTAACAGAACGCTGTGCAATGCAATCTGACAACGGAGTAGAATATCTCACCATGTCTTATGTAAAGGCAATACAACCTCAGGCACTGTGGCTGTTAAACACAAAAGCTCCAGGCATGATCAACAGTCACATTATGATGACTCCACTAATACCGGATGTCGCCTATGGGACATTCATTTCTGTAGATTCCTGTTAACGTTCTTGTACATATTTTATCATAGTTATGAGTGCTTCAGGGCCTGTTCTGAATGCTGCCCCCTACCTATCTGAAGTGTAACCTAGGGAGATGTCCTGTCTCTCCTTCTGGATTCTCTCCTCTCTCTCACTGGTCATGAATCATCATCTACTAGGCTGCCTGCTGCTTCTCTGCTCTGGATCGTTAAGTGCTGTCTGCCCATGATTGCCCTATGGTGTTTGTGTCCTCTGTGAGAATGTATTTGCCTATTTGATTATTTACTTGCCATGTCTTAAGTGTGTGTGTTTGGAGGGAAGAGAGAGAATGTGTTTGAGGGAATGAGTGAGTGAGAGTCAGAGAGAACAGAGGGAGAGCGAGAAATACAGAGAAATGTCCTCTAATGAGCATTATTTATTTGTCCTCCAGAGTTGTGACAGAGCACATTTGACAACAGCATCAACAATGTCATCAGTGATGCCGTTATCAATGGCACACCATCAGTGTTGTGCTGTGTCGCTGTGCTATTTGACAGATAGGAGAGAGAGTTTCCCATAGAGCCAGCCCTACAGGGGGACCCGGGTACCACTGAGCCAACGTTATGATCCACTAATAGTGCATGCATCACGTTGACATACAGGAATATCATTTCTGCTGCACTAAATGCCATTTTTCCTCTGTCACTGTGAGTTATGGTTTTTTGGATTTTTGGATAACTGTGGTTATGGATTTGGTCTGACCCTCACTGGTCATGGTGTGTGTGGGGAAATGGGAAACTTTGAGTGTGTTTGTGTTTGGAATGTTAAGGTTTTGTTAATGGAGTAGTCTGAGCAACAGTCGGCATACTGTGTGTGTCAGGATGAGTTATGAATGGTGTGATGTTATTTGCTGAGGCCGTCAGAAAGAGGCTGGTTAACCAAAGGGAGACCTGTGAGCACCATTTATCCCTGTGACAGGCTGACACACACATGATGCTATTTTGATGCCCCTGGCAATATGGGTGGAAAGGCAGAAATGGACTCACATTGTCACAAGGGCAACATCCTACAATCACTCAGTGCCCCTGCATCATGGCTATTAACCTTCACTACAGAGCTGAAGAAACTAACAGTGCAATGGAAGGAACATGTAGTAACCTGAAGAGAATAATTCCTTTGTACTAAAGAAATAGTCTGTCTGGGGGCATGGTTGACTGACTGTCTGAAAGTGTGGGTGTAAAAGCTTGGCAGGGGGGATTATACTGTTTCTTAACGGGGAATCCATATTTATGAACAGAACACCTATTTTCCTTAGGTATCGATTGACAGGTCTGAAGCCCTCACAAATATCCTGGGCTAAATTGTTGACTTTTTATCTTGCTGAAGTAATATGGAAAGCATATGCATCACAATGGTAGCAATTAAAGGGAACAGTTTGGAGATTATGGGAAAATTGTTAGACTAAAGGTGAGGACAACGCCTGATACAAGATGGAATCCAAATATTACACTGGTGATTTTATGTACTCTACTTTACGCCGCATTTAACAAACTCTGAAAATACTCGACACATTGTTACATAAGAACATTCTTGGAACGATTAGGGATAGGTGCAACATAAGACAAAATGACAGGGGTATGAGTGAGAGGTCATACTGGTATCTCCAAAGCCTTGTTCACGCTGCAGACCTTAATGTTAAATTAGTTTTGTTTTGTACTACTGACCGGCCAAACAGCAAGTTACAAGTGACCAAATCAGGTGTGTGTCTGTTCAGACAGCAGTCACTTGCTGACAATGCTATGCTAGTTGTCATAGTAACGATGGATGTGTTTGCAGTGGTGTCGGTTGATTGGTGTTGCTCGTGCTTCCTATCACTCAGAAGTTATGTAGCAAGCTATGGTGACAATGCCTGCCATGGATGTTTCCCAGTTGCTTTGAATGTTCAAAATCATAGTGTTAGAACACTTTTTTAAATCCTCAAAAGGATAAGATGATCCAACTTTCAAAACAGATCCTTTTTGGCTAGCCACAGTGCTCAACTAGCTAGCTAGGTAGCTGTTTAGCATTCACAAATACACATGTTCTTGTCAAACTGTAAACAGGGTAGCAAGCAACAAGATTTGCCAAATAAGTCAAAAAACACTTTTGGGCAAATTAAGCAGATTTGACCGTGGCCAAGAATCATATTTGTATTGGACTTCAAACCACCTACGAAGGGGATTTGAAATGTGGCTTGAATTCCATGTGCTTTTTAGCAGTTCAGACTGCAGGAAAAAGAACAGATTCAAATCGGATATGCAAATAAATAGGATTTGAGACTTCAAACGGCCAATGTCAACACGGCTCAAGTGGCCACACCTCTCCAAAGTGTGCACAGTCCCTAAATATTTCCAATGCACTTTTGACTCTTAAGAAGAGTCAAATAGCTGCTTTTTGAGCTCTCCTAGCTGTGCCGTGGAGGAACTAGAGCAAGCACATTTGTTGTTTTGAACACAGCTTTGCATAACCGCCATCACACAATTACTGTTGTTTACGCAATCAAACGGTCCATTATAAATCGCAATCTGGTTCAGGTGACCATTATTTGAAAGCTTGTTCTATTGCCAACATGACAAGCTAAATGATCAAATATGATCTAGGTGTTAGGCTTTCACAAGGCAATTCAGAGAAGCAGATGGTAATTTGTTCATATAGAAGGGAGTCATGAGTAGGGCTGTTGACCATATTACTGCCACACCTGCGGTCACGAGTCATGAAGGCAGTCAAATTCCACTTGACCGTTTAGTCATGGTAACTAGGCTTCTCCCAGCTCTGATGCTGCTGCTGGTCATTAGTAGTCTACTGAACTTTATAACTGCCTGGTAGTCTAATCAAACATTTAATGAGAGCTCATGTTGCTCAACATTTTGTATAGGTTATGCAATTGCATGAGAAAAGAGTGATGACCTATTAAAAAGATCCCATCGGCTTTCTATAGGTTAGGCCAACTATATTTCTCTCAACTTTCCTAATATTAAGCACAATGTTTATCTTTACTACAGGAGTATAGCCTACCTAGCTGGCATGAAAATGAACCACATGAAAACCTTCCTCCATTTGCTATTTAAGTGCATAGATGACATGCATTTTTTCCCCGTTTCAAGACAGGTGCATGATAATGGTCCATTTTAAATCAAAACAAATTACACATGATTTTGTATATGTAACGATAAGATTAAATCATGAATAGTCTGATGCGTGACAATATTAGCCTTTCACTTGTGAATTATATATTAGAACTTGTGAATGGTTCCCAGCGTAAGGCAAGAAACAATACATTCACTTTTTTTGCAACTTTTTCAAATCATAGCCCTATAGGGTTTGTATCACAACTAAAGTGGCCAAATAACTTCTTAAAAATTAAGCACATTAATCCACTTTACAAGGGGTGTAGAGCCTAACTGGCATAAATACCCAGCGCGTGTTTTATGTTAAGGGAAGATCATTTATCATCAAAATGCACCTTTATAATAAAAACATTACATGCATAATTGCATTTGCGGTCACTTTTGATAATGGTGTTTTCCCACTAATGGAACATTCGAGCATATAGCATACTGCCATGTGTGCATTGCTGCACTTATAATATGAAGAAATAAACCATTAGGCTATCAACATTTTTAAGCTAAACGTTCTGATCTGTTGTGTCAGCCACATTATGTTAGTGGTTGTCCCAGACTATGTTTGGAATATCTATTTCTCGCACAGAATAGAATGTCAACTTTTGTACTATGGGTGATAGTAGATTGACATAGGTTAGGGCTTTTGCTGTTCGTTAGGTCTACTCATCTGGTTGGCTGACAAAGTAAATGTGGACAATTCTTCCAATATCTTCAATATCCACCTCGGAATTGGATAAGGACGCGCACAGTTGCATCCCCGATGTGTCTGTCTTCACTTGTAGCCTGTGAGTGAGGTGCTTCGGAGCAGGCAGCACTCAAGGAGGAGGGCACAATGCAGCACTCCGGGCCAAGGGCACAAAGGCCACGAAAGGCATCATTTTTTTTAGGGTGCATTATGGCCACACAAAAGGGATGCCTCCGGTAAATTCGAGGCATTAGCAAGTGCTTGTCAAATTGTAAATACAAGACTGATGAAGTCTGTACAACCTGTGTACAAAACAAAGCAGAGCTCATGCCTTTCAAGCAACTTTTTTCAAAATCATTGGTCACGTCGTTTGTAGAACTAAAGTTGCATTAATAACTCTAAATGAAGCATATGAGTACCTATTTCTATGTTAACCGCTCAACACATGTGCAACTCTCCCTCAAATTGTTGAGAAAATATCCTTTCTATTTTATTCTGTTTTTTTCAATTGTATTCTTCATACTATATAATAATGCTACGTAATTCTAAGCAAATCTTGTCTGCTGCATGAACTAGTGTAGCCCACAGCCATTTGGCATAGCCAGATCAGGACCTAAAACATAAGAACAACTCAGAGTATGTTATTCTGTTCTTCTGAAATAGACTACATTTTCTAAATTTAATGTTTTGTGTCTTTAGACCGGTCTTTAAAAAAAAAAGATTTCTTGTGAAGGTGTAGACTATATTACATGGATTTATTAGACTTTAAATAATGTACAGTTGAAGTCGGAGGTTTACATACATTTAAACTGTTTTTCACTATTCCTGACATTTAATCTTAGTAAAAATTCCCTGTCTTAGGTCAGTTAGGATCACCACTTTATTTTAAGAATGTGAAATGTCAGAATAATAGCAGAGAGAGGTTTATTTCTTTCATCACATTCCAAGTGGGTCAGACGTTTACATACACTCAATTAGTATTTGGTAGCATTGCCTTTAAATTGTTTAACTTGGGTCAAACATTTCAGGTAGCCTTCCACAAGCTTCCCACAATATGTTGGGTGAATTTTGGCACATTCCTCCTGACAGAGCTGGTGTAACTGAGTCAGGTTTGTAGGCCTCCTTGCGCGCACACACTTTTTCAGTTCTGCCCACAAATTTTCTATAGGATTGAGGTCAGGGCTTTGTGATGGCCACTCCAATACCTTGACTTTGTCCTTAAGCCATTTTGCCACACCTTTGGAAGTATGCTTGGGGTCAATGTCCATTTGGAAGACCCATATGCGACCAAGCTTTAACTTCCTGACTGATGTCTTGAGATGTTGCTTCAATATATCCACATAATTGTCCTGCCTCATGATGCCATCTATTTTGTGAAGTGCACCAGTCATTCCTGCAGTAAAGCACCCCCACATGATGCTGCCACCCCCATGCTTCACGGTTGGGATGGTGTTCTTCGGCTTGCAAGCGTCCCCCTTTTTCCTCCAAACATAACAATGGTCATCATGGCCAAACAGTTCTATTTTTGTTTCATCAGACCAGAGGACATTTCTCCAAAAAGTACGATCTTTGTCCTCATGTGCAGTTGCAAACCGTAGTCTGGATTTTTTTATGGTGGTTTTGGACCAGTGGCTTCTTCCTTGCTGAGCAGCCTTTCAGGTTATATTGATATAGGACTAGTTTTACTGTGGATATCGATACTTTTGTACCTGTGTCCTCCAGCATCTTCACATGGTCCTTTGCTGTTCTGGGATTGATTTGCACTTTTCACAGCAAAGTACGTTCATCTCTAGGAGACAGAACGAGTCTCCTTCCTGAGTGTTATGACAGCTGTGTGGTCCCATGGTGTTTATACTTGCGTACTATTGTTTGTACAGATGAACGTGGTACCTTCAGGCATTTGGAAATTGCTCCCAAGGATAAACCAGACTTGTGGAGGTCTACAATTTTTTTTTTTTTTGAGGTCTTGGTTGATTTCTCCCATGATGTCAAGCAAAGAGGCAATGAGTTTGAAGGTAGGCTTTGAAATACATCCACAGGTACACCTCCAATTGACTCAAATTATGTCAATTAGCCTATCAGAAGCTTCTACATTTACATTTACATTTAAGTCATTTAGCAGACGCTCTTATCCAGAGCGACTTACAAATTGGTGCATTCACCTTATGACATCCAGTGGAACAGTAGTGCATCTAAATCTTTTAAGGGGGGGGGGGGGGGTGAGAGGGATTACTTTATCCTATCCTAGGTATTCCTTAAAGAGGTGGGGTTTCAGGTGTCTCCGGAAGGTGGTGATTGACTCCGCTGTCCTGGCGTCGTGAGGGAGTTTGTTCCACCATTGGGGGGCCAGAGCAGCGAACAGTTTTGACTGGGCTGAGCGGGAACTGTACTTCCTCAGTGGTAGGGAGGCGAGCAGGCCAGAGGTGGATGAACGCAGTGCCCTTGTTTAAAGCCATGACATCATTTTCTGGAATGTTTCAAGGCACAGTCAATGAAAGATTAGTGGAATCAGTGTGGGTAGCTGGACAGGTAGGATGACTGACAGTGAAGGTGAACAGGTGGTCACGTGTCAGGTGACAGAGGAATGGATGAGACTGAGGCAGGAATTCCTTTAAACATAAAGTGGTATATTTACTGAGTAGTCTGTGCTGCATCACAAAGGAAACAAATAACATGTATCTGATCAAATAACAATCATTCATGATTAACATAATTAGGGAAGTCAACAATCCAGTTCATTAAGAAGTCAATAGTAATCATCCGTGAGTCATTTAGGCTCGTAACTATTTATCATAAATCATGAAAGAATACAAACAATGGTTATTCAATCTATAATCCCCATTAGTTTGGTATCAAAGTCGATCAGTTAGCAAACAATGACGTTTCTCATTTCACCCTTTCAATTATCTTCATGTGAACATATAATTAATTTCATGACATATTAACCATATCGATTGCATAATTGGCCTTTGAGGATCCGTAGGGCCATGATCATTGACAATTCAAATTACACTATATTTGAAGCTTGCGCTTAGCCTATAAACGTCTGACCCGCTGGAATTGTGATACTGTGAATTATAAGTGAAGTAATCTGTCTGTAAACAATTGTTGGATAAATGACTTGTGTCATGCACAAAGTAGATGTCCTAACCAACTTGCCAAAACTATAGTTTGTTAACAAGATTTGTGGAGTGGTTGAAAAACGAGTTTTAATGACTCCAACCTAAGTGTATGTAAACGTCGGACTTCAAATGTTCCAAAGGTTTGCATCAGTGGCTTGTAGGCCGTGTAGAAGCCAGGAGATGCTAAATGTGTTAATTAACGGTCAATTTCCGTGTGACAGACAGTTATTGGCTTGACAGTCACCGGCTGAATTAATTGTGTGACCGCCACAGCCCTAGTCATGAGTGTGTTCAGATGCGTGTTCCATGGCAAATTTCCTTTACAATACAACAAACACAGGCTCATTCTGTTCAGGATATCCCTGGGTATAATGCCATGTCATCTTGTAACTACATCAACCAGTGATCATGGACACCGTATATTACAAGGTTTATGATATGGGAATGTGAAGTGCAGCCTTTGTGGTGCGCACTGCACAGAACACCGGAAGAATTAACACAATTATCCCTATGAGTCTTTGTGTCAATTAGTCCCGTACGTGATGGGTTGCCAACTGGCGATTTGACACAAATAATTAATTTAATCATTCATTCATGCACATTTGGACTCACTGGTGTTTGGTTTGCTTTATTGACCTTAGTGGTATTTTATTATAATCCTCAACGTCTCATCTTTCAAAATACACTGAGTCCTCTTAATTTACAGCATTTCCTTCACTTGGACAACAAAACATTTGCAAAAGTTGCCCAATTAATGGGAGGGATGGTGGCAATTTGTCATGGGCGGGGCTCAAGTTCAGAACAGCTATCAGTCAAAACCCATACAGAGTAGAGGGTGACCGATTATGATTTTTCAACGCCGATACCGATTATTGGAGGACCAAAAAAGCCAATACCGATTAATCGGCCGATTTTTATATATTTATTTGTAATAATGACAATTAGAACAATACTGAACGAACACTTATTTGAACTTAAAATAATACATCAATAAAATCAATTTAGCCTCAAGTAAATAATGTAAAAACAAAGTTTTGGAGAAGAAAGTAAAAGTGCAATATGTGCCATGTAAGAAAGCTAACGTTTCAGTTCCTTGCTCAGAACATGATAACATATGAAAGCTGGTGGTTCCTTTTAACATGAGTCTTCAATATTCCCAGGTAAGAAGTTTTAGGTTGTAGTTATTATAGGAATTCTAGGACTATTTCCCTCTATACCATTTGTATTTCATTAACCTTTGACTATTGGATGTTCTTATAGGCACTTTAGTATTGCCAATGTAACAGTATAGCTTCAGTCCCTCTCCTCGCTCCTCCCTGGGCTCGAACCAGCAACACAGCGACAACCGTCACCATCGAAGCAGCCTTACCCATGCAGAGCAAGGGGAACAACCACCCCAAGGCTCAGAGCGAGTAGAGTTTGAAACACTATTAGCCCGTGCTAACTAGCTAGCCATTTACATCGGTTACACCAGCCTCATCTAGGGAGTTGATAGGCTTGAAGTCATAAATGGCGCAATGCTTGACGCACAACGAAGAGCTGCTGGCAAAACGCGCGAAAGTGCTGTTTGAATGAATGTTTACATGCCTGCTTCTGCCTACCACCGCTCAGTCAGATACTTGTATGCTCAGTCAGATTATATGCAACGCAGGACATGCTAGATAATATCTAGTAATATCATCAACCATGTGTAGTTACCTAGTGATTGATTGATTGTTTTTTATAAGATAAGTTTAATGCTAGCTAGCAACTTACCTTGGCTTACTGCATTCGCGTAACAGGCAGTCAGTCTCCTTGTGGAGTGCAACGAGAGAGAGGCAGGTCGTTATTGCGTTGGACTAGTTAACTGTAAGGTTGCAAGATTGGATCCCCCAGGCCGACGAGGTGAAAATCTGTCGTTCTGCCCCTGAACGAGGCATTTAACCCACCGTCATTGAAAATAAGAATGTGTTCTTAACTGACTTGTCCATTTAAATAAAAGGTAAAAAATTAAAATAATTGTCAAATCGGCGCCCAAAAATACAGATTTCCGATTGTTATGAAAACTTGAAATCGGCCCTAATTAATCGGCCATTCCGATTAATCGGTCGACCGCTAATACAGTGAAGCGGCGACCTTGAACTCTGACGTCATGTATAACATGTTACTGTGCAGCCACTGCATTTCAATTTAGCCACTTGTCCAAATGTGACATTTTCAACCAGTATATGAGCATGTTTGTAAAGGGTTAATTTGTCATAAATTTCAATGCGCTGGTCCCATTTTTCATGAGCTGAAATAAAAGATCCCAGAAATGTTCATACGCTCAAAAAGCTTATTTCTGTCAAATGATGTGTTTAAATCCCTGTTAGTTAGCATTTATCTTTTGGTCAAGATAATGAATCTACCGGACAGGTGTGGCATATCACAAAGTGGTTCAAACAACATGATCATTGCACCTTGTGCTGTAGACAAAAGGCCACTCTAAAATGTGCAGTTTTGTCACAACACCATGTCACAGATGTCTCAAGTTTTGAGGGAGCGTGCAACTGGAATGCCGAATGCAGGAATGTCCACCAGAACTGTTGCCAGAATTTAATGTTAATTTCTCTACCGCAGACCACGTGTAACCATGACTGCACAGGACCTCCTTCACCTGCGGGCCCCTTATGTGGGGAGAAACTCATTCTGACCGGCTGGGCCTGGCTCCCAAATGGGTGAGCCTATGCCCTCCCAGGTCCGTACCAAGTCTTGTGAAATCCATAGATTAGGGCCTAATGACTTTTAAATAAAGTTCCTTATATGAACTGTAACTCAGCGAAATCTTAGACATTGTTGCATTTATCTTTTCGTTCAGTGGATATATATATATATATATATATATATATATATATATCCATACATTGCAGCCCTGAATCTGCAATAAAAAGAATACAATGTAGCTCTGGTAATATGGGTCATATTTGAACAGCTAGGGCAGGGGTCTCCAACCATTTCTTTCCAAAAGGCTACTTCATATAAAAAAAGGATAAAATCACCAAAGTTGATGAATAGAAACAAAGAAAAGCACTGCATACATAATTGTGTTTTGGTTCTTAAAATCACACCTTTTGAATAGGTGCCTTTTTTATTTCAAACACCAGTAGTGCAACTAATGTTTTCTAACTGCACTGAACCAACACAGTGGCTCACCGGAGCAAAGCAAAACTTGTGGTCAAAACCATTCATCTTGAGGCGACAGGGGGAGGTGGTGAAAAATGCAATCTGTTCATTCAAATCTAAAATGGGTGGGTTTTAATACAAACTAGCTTAACATTGCTAATCATTGAAAATGACAAATTAAACAATGATTCATGATCATTTTCTGGTTTAAAAAAAGTGGGGGTGCAAAATCAAGTTTGTACCCCTATTTTGAAAGTGGGGGTACAGCTGTTCCGTTTGCTCCATTGCTCAGGCGCCTATGTCCGGAGGTTCATAGAAGGAAATATGTAGAAGGGTCAGGAGGAATGTCAACACCTAAGGTTGCACTGAACATGTTTTTATTGCAATAAACTGACAGAATAGCAAAGTGCCTTTTGAATGATAGCAGTGGTTACTATTCAATAGAATATATATCAGAATAAAAATCAACAAAAACATGTCATATACACGAAAAACACAATAAGCGTCTAAAAAAAGCTATGGCCTTTTCATTTCAGTGCACTATCATTTATCATAGACTTGGAAAAATAACTAAAATACATCACTGGAAAAAAGCAGCACTGGCTGAACTGAACACTTCACCACAAAGTAATTTTCCAGCTAAATCTGGAGCCACGGTCACTGCATGCAGCCCTCGGAACGCAGCTACAACACTGTCGGAGCGTCTGGAGAGCATTTAGGATTTCGTCTAAGGATGTTGATTACTACAAAAACACCGTTCAGAGTACAACACAGCTCCAATTACGCACTGTGGCACTGTGACAACACACACCAAAGCCGCACCCCTCCACTTCCTGGTTTAGATTCAGAGATCCTGCACGCTGCTCAGGGATTTGCCGATTTCCTTATCACTGAATTGTGGCAAAACCAATGAAAAATGGTTGAAATGGTTTAAAAATGAGGGTCCACCTCTGGTCAGATGTTGGACCAGATCTTATCTTAGCGTCTTGGGTTCGTGACAGGGTTGAGCACAGTTGGCTTGAGCTGCTCTTTCAACTGCCTAAAAACAACACGTCTAACCCAATGATGGATAGATCTAGCCTAGCGCGAATAAGTAAATATTGCGCTGCTGACCTAACCTGCTAACATAGCCTGGTGCTACAGCTACACACATGAAAGCATTGTTCTATAGCTGTCAACCAATGCAGGTGATGAGGCCTTCCGCTCTCTCAGGATTTGAATGGCAGATGGAAAAGAATAGAAACAACCAAAAAGTTGTTCTCCCTCCCCCATAAATCTGCTGTTCAAAGTGACTTCCTATTCTGTAGATCCGTCTGACACTTGGCACAGGAAGTGAAGGGCTTGGCATCGCTCGGTCACACAAACACGACGCTAAAAAGTTTGAAGGTTACAAAACATCAAAACGCTTCCTGCAATATTGTCATGCAATATACATTTCGACACGATTGAGAAGAGAATGACGAGAGCTTTCAGCAGTCTGGCAGTGAAAGGGTTATTTTACGGAACAGGAATGTCACACTTCCTCTCCCGGCCGTTCCATACTATGGGAATGTGACTGATTCCCAACCCTTCTGCCAAGTGTACTGTAGGTAAGGGGGAAACATCCACAGTCCACGAGAGGCCGGCTTCGGTCCAGTCATCTATGGCAGTCTAATGCATTTCTATGAAGCTCACACATCCTAACTAGGTGTCACGGTACATTTCAATAAATAAACAAGACGAGCAAAAGCTTAAAGTGGATCATTTTGTGACTCTCGCTGTTAATCTACTGTACATCCTATAGTGAAGCTGCTAGGTTTCCAATACAGGTATAGAGCATTTAGTTACTGTTTCCACACTGGCCAAAACATAAATCTTCAATGTGATGCCACTGACTGCGCAGAACAAATTAATCTAGCATTTCTATATCTACGACATTTCAGTGCCTGTGACTACGACTATGGACGCACAGTGTTATCATGACTTTGTATCTGTGTGGTGTGGTTGCCTGGCAACACAAGTCAAAGAGCAGTACTTGGAGAATTCGAAAAAGACATGTACATGAACTATGCAAAACAGTATAAAATAACAAAAATATATAAATGAAGGTACAAAAAATCCAAATAAAATCAGACATGATATTAATTCTCATGGTGTGTTGGTAATCTGTTTTTGGGGATGCTTTTGTTTTCTCTACACGTTGTCCAAAGAGCTGGTTGTGTGTGCGTGTGTGTGTTTTAATATGCATGTGCTTAACCTCTACACACATCTCTAGTGATGATATGTCTTGTGGCTCAGCTCCCCTCTACAGGAATTCCTAAGAGCTGCACAGCTTGTACCCATTAATTCATGTCTATTAAAGACAGCATGTGGTAGTAATAGCAGACAGCATATGAAATGGCAGAGAATTTCATTTCAGTCAATAAATCCCACTGTGTCAATACATTTATGCAGAAACTACTCAACGGGTTTAACATAAGCGTAAAAATCGCCCTTTCTGCCTACAAGGCCTATAATCCCCCAGCATGGGGTCGGCAGCCATATTTACAGAGTGCCTCGGAACCAATCGGCTTTGCTCGCCCCTTTAAACTTCAAACATTTGTTGCAGAGGACAGCCTGGAATAAGTTCTTGGCACTGAAATATCCCTCATGTCAAAAATATGTTCATTTATCCTCATTCCTTCTCTCTTTCCCTCGTTCTCACTCTGGAGAGGAGGAGAAGAGGTGTGCATTCACACCGATGCCTAGTGTCTGGCAATGTTCAATGGGCTCGCTAGGTCTGTATCTGTCTGCCAAGGCAAACACACTGAGGAGACAGGTGGGTGAACACACACACACACTTTCACATTGTCACGCACACATCTCTTCTAATTGTCTTTGTGTGTTTTTGTGGGAGTCTAGTCCACAGCGCTGGAGTCAGTTTGAAAAGGGCCCTCGCTATGGTAACCAAGGTATAAGGCCAGGCAGGGACTGATCTGAGTTCAGTGCTAAGTCAAACGAGCACAGAGAGAGTTTCCTTATCATCCTCACTACGTCCTCAGTTCAGTACAGAACAGTATGCCCATATAGGGTCCTTGACTAGTCATTTTCTTGTTCCCAGATTGTATCATTCTAGCAGACATCTGTTGAAAAACAGAATTTAAAAAAAGAAAAATAACTATAGCTATGTTTTTCACTGGACGAAGAGAAGATGAGAGCGAGAGATACATACACTCACACTTCCAAACACACACACGGCTACACACTTTTCCATAGACACACACACACGACAGGGCTGCTGCAGAGTATCTCACAGACAGGCAGCCAGCACAGCCGGGGCAACCACGGGGGTGGGGTTATACATGGACGAACAGATTGACTGACGGCTTGGACACAGCGGTGGTTGGTCAGGTGGAGGTCTGAAGTAGACCCTCCCTGGCGTGGTATTGGTTGGATCCTCGATGAGTACGGGGTGGAGGAGGGTTATGAGTTGCTTCCTTACTCCACTGAGCCAGGGTGCAGGCTGAGGGCGGGTGGGTCCAGGCAGGTGGGCGAGTAGCTGAGGTGGGGTTCTTTGATCCACAGTAAGGGGGCGCCGTTCTTGCCCTCCTGGGACTTGCTGTGGCTACGGCTCTTATAGCGCACCAGGAGCACGGCGATGAGGAGGATGCCGAAGATGGGGAACGGGTAGAAGAAGATAAAGTAAAAGAGAGAGTCATTGGAGCACACCCCCGACTGCAGTGTGGAGACTGTGGGGAAGGAGAGAGAGAGAAGGGAAAGAAGAGAATTGAATGAGAGTGCGATATGGATGAAAAAATGACATCAATGGAGAGCATTACATTATGGTGTAGTTTGATGTTTCTTTGGCATGCTACTTATAGAAGTCTATAGTCATAGCTGTGAGTGTGTCAGTACTAACTCAAAGACCAGAATCATCAGCACGAGCCAATGATCTCATATGCCACCTGTAGAATGATACAAATGGGAGGAGTTGGTTGGCCAGGGTGGGAAAAAAACGCAGTGCAGCCTAAATGTTTTTGTAGCCCCAGGCCATTGTTATTCACCATGTGGTACCATCTGTTTTATTTTAAAAAGCACTATTACATTTTTTTTTTGATTGATTGATTTACCCTGCTGGATCACGGTGACGATGGTGACACCAGAGTTGTTGGTCGCCAGGCGATACCAGGCGTTGCGGGGGTTGAGCAGCCACTCCTCCACGTGACAGTAGTAGCGCCCCGTGTCAGCCGGCCGTGCTCCCTGGATGGTCAGGCTGTAGAGGTCAGAGGTTGTCCTCTCAAACTGCAGACGTGAGTTAGGCCCCGCCTCCTCGGTGGGGCTACAGTTCCCATTCCCGAACACGGCATCGTGTCCAATGGAGAACACACACAACTGGTCTTCCTCTTCCTCATCTTCCTCCTCGGGGCGCTCCACGTACCAGGACACTGAGAAGCGGGAGTCTCGGGAGGACTGGGAAGGGATGCTGCAGCCCAACCGGATGGAACCAGACTGGGACACAGTGATGTTAGATTCCGACTCCTCCACCTGCAACCGCACCTCTGCAGAGAGAGTGAGGAAGAGGGAGAGAGAGGAAAGAAAGGGTGAAGGAAGAGAGAGGGGGGAATAAAAGAACATTCCAATTGAAGCTCATTTCTTGGGCAGAATAATTGTCATGCCTTGAAACAGAAAACTTCAGACTGGCAGATGTGCTTCAAATCAGTTTATACTTCAGAACCTCAACACACATAATCAAAAACACAATCATAAACTCATTTGATAGCAAAACATCTCTCATTGTCAGTTTTATGTGCCCAACTACCCTTAAATGCCAAAACCCCAAATCCCCCCAAAAAATGTCTAACAGGGTAACTAGCCCCACCAGCTGTCCATGGCCTTTCCAGTCTGCTGTTCTGCTCCAGGCCTCCCTCCCTCTTAGAGGCTACTAGCCCAGGGGGAGAGTGTCTGTGTGGGATGGCTACACTCCTACAGGGCCTTCACACTGACCCAGTTAGAACAAGTAAAAAGAAGTGAACTTAAAAAGACTCTGCTAGATCAGGCTGTCTGTAATGTTTCTTCTTGTTAAAAAGGAGAGCGCAGAGGGAAAGAAGACAGACAAGGAGAGAACTGGCATCTGAACCATTTCTGTTTGACTTCCTGGGTGACTGCATTCTTTAGCACCTTAATGAGACCCTCCCAACAGCCACCTGGGAAATCAGGCCTGTAAATTTGTAGCCCATCATTATATATTTATATAGCTGTACATCTATAACTATATGGAATGAGCACTCCCTGATATGGTGTTTGATAATAACCAAATCCCCTGGTGAGCCTTGGAATCCTGAAGGAAACAGAGGTGAGACTCAAACAAAGTGAGTCACTGATATGCATACACACACAATCATGAATACACACATGCACAAGGGCGTGCACTTGAAGGAAATAGATGCGTTTCTGCAATGTGTGGGGAGGAAGTGTCCACTTTCCTGCTAAAATAACATACGAGTGCTTTTGCTCCCTGACCAGCTCCAGGCCTTCAGTCTGATCTTCATGTTGCAGTTGGGCAGATGTCACAGACACCCGCACATTTCACCCTGTATTTACAATGCCCTACTCACAGGACCCCTGGCACAACAGATTGCTTTCAGAGATGTTAGGGGAGGGTGTAGCCATGTTTGTCTATCAACAGTCACCTTCCTTTGGGGGTCAGAGAGGAGGCATAGGGGGGTGAGGAGGGTAATAGCAGGGTAGCTGGGTGGAGTGGGGAAGGCGATATGGCCTAAAAATCACATATTTTTTTTCTTCTCTAAATCAGCTTAGTTGTACAACTAAAGGTCAAATACACTGCATTTCAAACAGTCAGCAATAATGTAATGAATTTAGGGCGTGTGAAATAAATATAATCCTTCCACAACCATAAGACCCACTAATAATGTACTTAATTTGATCAAAATATACTGAACAAAAATATAAAAAGCAACATTCAACAATTTCAAAGATTTTACTTCCTTACAGTTCATATAAGGAAATCAGTCTATTTAAATAAATTCATTAGGTCCTAATCAATGGATTTCACATGACTGGGAATACAGATATAGATCTGTTGGTCACAGATACCTTACCAAAAAAACAAGGTAGGGAAGTGGATCAGACAACCAGTCAGTATCTGGTGTGACCACCATTTACCTCATGCAGCACAACACATCTCCTTCGCATAGAGTTGATCAGGCAGTTGATTGTGGCCTGTGGAATGCTGTCCTACTTCTCTTCAATGGCTGTGCAAAGTTGCTGGATATTGGTGGGAACTGGAACACTGTAGTACACGTCAATCCAGAGCATCTCAAATATGCTCAATGGGTGACATGTCTGAGTATGCAGGCCATGGAAGAACTGGGACATATTTTTATTTTATTTAACCTTTATTTAACTAGCCATATCGGTTAAAGAACAAATTTTTATTTTACAAGGACGGCCTAACCCGGCCAAACCCTCCCCTTATCTGGCCGACGCTGGGCCAATTGTGCGGCGCCCTATGGAACTCCCGATCACGTCCGGGATCGAGCAAGGGTCTGTAATGACGCCTCTAGCACTGAGATACAGTGCCTTAGACCGCTGCGCCACTCGGGAGCTGAAACATGAGTTGACGGAGGCGGATGAATGGCATGAGTATGGGCCCCAAGATCTCGTCACGGTATCTCTGTGCATTCAAACTGACATCAATAAAATGCAATTGTGTTCGTTGTCGGTAGCTTATACCCTCCCATACCATTACCTCACTGCCACCATTGGGCAAACCGCTCGGCCACACGGCGCCATACACGTGGTCTGCGGATGTGAGGCCGGTTGACCGCACTGCCAAATTCTCTAAAACGAAATTGGAGGCGGCTTTATGGTAGAGAAATGCACATTACATTTTGACAACAGCTTTGGTGGACATTCCTGCAGCCGGCATGCCAATTGCATGCTCCCTCAACTTGAGTCATCTGTGGACATCAGTGACAAAACTGCATTTTAGAGTGGCCTTTTATTGTCTCCAGCACAGGGTGCACCTGTGCAATGATCATGCTGTTTAATGAGCTTCTTGATGTGCTACACCTGTCAGGTGGATAGATTATCTTGGCAAAGAGAAATGCTCACTAACAGGGGTGTAAACAAATCTGTGCACAACATTTTTGAGAAATAAGATTTTTGTGCGCATGGAACATTTCTGGGATATTTTATTTCAGCTCGTGAAACATGGGATCAACACCTTACATGTTGCGTTTATATTTTTGTTCAGTGTAGTTTTAACCTGCTTTTTTTGCAATCACTGATCTGGCTTTTAAATATGTTCATTCAAATGGATAAAAAAATCATTATAATAATTATAACCAGAACCATGTATAATGTACATTCACTAATAATGACTATCTTCTTGTTGCAGGCATTATAAAACATTAACACAGGTCTCATAAACAATCTCTCAAGCACAAGCCCACATGCTAGTGAGTAGCCAGCTAATCTTTCTATTGTTATGAACACACCCTTCTGTCCGCCTCCGATTGCCAGCCGGTCCACTTTGTTCCGGTGTTGAAATCAAGCCTACCTTATTTTTCAGAATGAGAATGAATTGCCAATTTATTATCTAATTGTGTTTTATGCTTATTGCGCATTTATAAAACACAGACTAGACAGCTGGTAGAACAGTCTTTGGATAAATGCTGCTAGCGGTACGTGGTACCCCAATGTGGCTGCGCGACAAACTGGGCTTTCATTCTCCAGAATCAATGTCCATTGATACTCCTGTTTTAGTAGTGTCTGCTCTGTGAGTCATTTGAGGAGTTGAGACCCCAAGATCACTTTTTCCTCTCTGACAAGCGGTTTGGTCCAACACGAACAGTCATATGGACACTGAAACGGAGACAATATTTTACTGTAATAGAAAAGTTAACCTTTCTAATGAGGAAGTGGCAAAGCGAGAGGTTTCGCCAAAATCGGTCCAAATTAAGGCCAATACGTTTCTGCCTTCATGCATTTGGGACACCTCCCATTGTTAGAGTGGAGATATGAGCATCTCGTCATTACATTCAGATCTCTGGTGTAAATGAGAAGGTGCACACAGCACAGAAGGAGTGAAGGAGACGAGACCAAAAAGACAACAAGCAGACATAAATGCCCATAAAAATGGAAAACATGTTGACTCTTGCAGTACAGACATTTGGAATATTATGCAAAAACATACATTCAAATGAATCCGATCTATCGCCCAGCCCTAGGAGGGGGGCTTGGAAGTCTGTCTAGTACATGGTAGGGTTGGGGCCATTGGGTTTGAGGGGAGTAAGGTAGCAGCTCGGTGAGTAGGGTGGCATGGGGCTGAGGTGAGGTTGTGTGTAGTTGGTGTCGGCACAAAATTGACTTATTATGGGCATGTGGTTTATGCCCCTCAGCTCTGCCAGGCTCTGCCCATTTGGCACCAGGGCAACACCCACCACGTCCACCTGAGCTCTGCCTAGGGCAGGTGGATGGTGATGAGGTCATCAAAGTGAGACGGCCTTTAGGGCAGGGGGAGAGGGCACAACTGGTCACTGCCAGAAGATAAATGAACCACATGGGTCGAGAACAGCAGCTGCTAAACACTAGAGACAGAGAGAGACACTGGGCTCTTGCTGTTTCTCTTAGGAAGATTTCTGTGTGTAAAGGCTGAGTGAGGAGTCCCGTGCCAGTTTGTACCAGTATCCCTCCTCTCTGTTTTCACTTGGTTGTCTGACCAGGACCTGTGTGAATCCTGAGGAGTCCCGTGCCAGTCTGTACCAGGCTTCATCCCATTCAGCTCTATATCCCTCCCGTCATCCCTTCCCTTGTTCCCTCCTTTCTGTCCTCACCTGGTTGTCTGACTAGGACCTGTGTGAATCCCGAGGAGTCCCGTGCCAGTCTGTACCAGGCTCCGTCTGGATCTGTGAGCCACTCCTCCACCAGGCAGTAGTACGTCCCAGAGTCGCTGCTCTCTGCCCTGTTCAGTGTCAGCGCGTAGAGCCGCGGCGACAGCCTCTCAGCCTGCACTCGTCGCCTCAACCTCTCCTCGTCCGCATACGCGCCATATTCAAACGCGCCCGAGCGCTCAATCCTCAGCAGTAGTTCATCGGCCTCAGCACCTGCCGCACGGCGCACATACCAGAGCACGGCATGCTGGGAGTCTTGGCTGGTCTGGGACGCCACGGAGCAGTTGACACGCACGCGACTATCTTCCAGGTAGACCAGGGACTGGTTGGTCTTCTGCACCCGCAGCTTACTCACTGTGGAGGAGAGACAGGGGAGGGAGAGAGACAGGGGGGAGAGGAATGGAGGGGGGTAGTGAGAGAGGGTAGGAAGGTAGTGGGGAGGAAGAGGAGATAGAGGAGAAGAGAGGGAGGGTAGGAAGAGGAGAGAGAGAGAGGGAGGGGAGGAAGGTAGTGGGGGGAGGAAGAGGAGATAGAGGAGAAGAGAGGGAGGGTAGGAAGGTAGTGGGGGAGGAAGAGGAGCGAGAGAGAGGGGAAGAGAGGGAGGGTAGGAAGGTAGTGGGGGGGGAGGAGAGAGAGAGAGAGAGAGAGAGGGAAGAGAGGGAGGGTAGGAAGGTAGTGGGGGAGGAAGAGAGAGAGAGAGGGGGAAGAGAGGGAGGGTAGGAAGGTAGTGGGGGAGGAAGAGGAGAGAGTGGAAACAGTTATTTCAGTGTTTATAGAAACAAGTGAATGGTGGTGACAGGTACACAATGTCATTTCTGTTTGTGACAGACTTGTTGAGGCGGTCTTCATTTCCTGCCGAAAAAGAGAGGATATTAGTGTGTGGGTGGAGGAGAGGCAAGGAGAGATGGAAGGGAAGGCTGTCAGTGTATGACAGAGAAGGATGAAAAGAGAGGCCTTGGGGCCTCCCGAGTGGCACAGCGGTCTAAGGCACTGCATTGCAAAGCTTGAGGCGTCACTACAGACCTGGGTTTCGATCCCAGGCTGTGTCACAACCAGCCGCGACCGGGAGTCCCATAGGGCTGTGCACAATTGGCCCAGCGTTGTCTGGGTTAGCTGACGGTTTGGCCCGGGGGGTGCTTAACTTAACATCGCACTCTAGCGACTCCTTGTAGCAGGCTGGGCGCCTGCGGGCTGACTTCGATCATCAGTTGAACGGTGTTTCCTCCGAGACATTGGTGCGGCTGGCTTCCGGGTTAAGCGGGTGGGTGTTAAGAAGCATGGCTTGGTGGGTCATGTTTCAGAGGGCTCATGACTCGAACTTCGCCTCCCGAGCCCGTTGGGGAGTTGCAGCGATGAGACAAGAACGCAATTGAATATCACGAAATTGGTGAGAAAAAGGGTGTAAATTACAACAAAACCAAAAAAAGATAGGCCTTGAATAAGTTGGGTGGGTGAGAGGAAAATATTTAGGAGGGAAAGATGAAGGGAAGAGGGGTACGCAAGACTCAGTTTGAAAGCGAGCGAGGCAAAGAAGAGAGAGGGGGAGATTAAGGAATCTGAGCTGTGGGAGAGAAAAAGATGGAGAAATGAGGAAAGGAGGCATAAGAGGCCTGTGGGAGTTAGAGGGAGGAAGGGAGGGAGATATGGAGGGAGGCAGTGCTAGAATATGATGTCAGGGAGGTAGTGTTAGGATGGGGCTCAGGGCGCTGTGACTGAATTGGTTAAAGGGACATCAAGTGTGAGATTGGATTAGCTACAGGTACATCAAGTGTGACCGACCGGCGCCTCAGTTGGAGGCTTAAAGGAGAGAAAACACAGCGTGTGTACACACACACACACACACCCCTTAACTGATCAACTAAAACATTAACTAGGTCACACATGAAAAGGTACATTATCATCAATGTAAAAGAGAACAGATTTAATTCACCATTCTCATTTGAACACTAGGGCATGAAATAGGACACAAACACACACACACACACACACACACACACACACACACACTTGCCTGTGCTGAGCTTTGATAGGAATGACTGCCTAGAGTCACAACCATCTGCCTAGAGAATTTCACCCGTACTCACAGATTGGTGAATGTGCTTGGATGGTCAGAGCGTGTGTGTGTGTGTGTGTGTGTGTTAGAGAGCTAGCATTTGTCCGTGCTCTAAGATGCATTTTCACAGCCCTCTTTCCTCTCCACAATGGCCTCTTGAGTGAGTTCCGAAATTAGTCATCTTGGACTGGCTCCACACTGGAGAGAGACCCGCTCTGAACGCTCCCAACCCCAACAACCACTCCAGCCGGAATTACAGACGAACCCTCCAGAATCCTGGCAATCATTCTCCAGGAGAGAATTACCTCGGAATCACCTGGAGTGGAACCGTGCTGGATTGGATTGGCAAAGGACAAAGCGCCTCGCTGTTTTTCCCCATTTGAAGTTAGAATCCACTTGGAAAACAGAGGAGAGTGGGGGGGTTATAAGCCTGTTTCCTTGGACCAGTGTTTACAAAAAGGCCTGTTCAACTTCAAAGCCTGACCAAATACCAGCCATTCAAGGCCATTATGGTGCATTATAATCCATTATAAAAGGCATTAAGTCATTATAAGCCCTGAAACAGGTCCATTGGCTTCAGCTTCATAGGAAGCAGTACACAGTGGTGCTCAATACAAGACCAGTGAAAACCTTTTCACACTGCAGAGAGAGACTGGGGGAGAGACTCCGCACCAGGACCCCAAACACAAACTTGCACACGTTTCAATGGCATTTAAAACGCGTTTGTCTTCAACAGGAACTGAGGCAAAAAACAGGGCTGTGGGGATGAGGATGTAGAGTACATGGACTGGGAATAGGACGTGCATACTGTACACTGAGTGTACAAAACATTAGGAATATTGTGTTGCACCCCTCCCTTTTGCCCTCAGAACAGCCTCAATTTGTCGGGGCATGGGCTCTACAATGTGACGAAAGCGTTCCACAGGGAAGCTGGCCCATGTTGACTCCAATGCTTCCCATAGTTGTGTCAAGCTGGCTGGATGTCCTTTGGTTGGTGGACCATTCTTGAAACACATGGGAAACTGTTGAGCAAACCCAGCAGCGTTGCAGTTCTTGACACACTCAAACCAGTGCGCCTGGCACCTACCACCATACCCCTTTCAAAGACACTGAAAACGTGTCTTGCCCATTCACCCTCAATGGCACACATACACAATCCATGTCTCAAGGCTTAAACATCCTTCTTTAACCTGTATCTTCCTCTTCATCTACACTGGTTGAAGTGGATTTAACAAGTGACATCAATAAAGAATTATAGCTTTTACCTGGTCAGTCAATGTCAAGGAGCCGGTGTTCCTAATGTTTTGTACACTCAGTGTATGTGCAGGGATCACCCGCATTTTCTGTGTGTATGCGTGTGTGTTGATGCTTTGGGAAAAGAGCATATATATGTAGAGACTTGTTCAATCACACATATGTTACAAGGCCATACATCTTTCATAGTTATTGCCAGTTCCGTTTACTGCTGGATTCTGTGTGTGTGTTTTAGCGAGTCTGTCAATGTCTATGTTAATTGTGTTTGCATGTTCTGCGTGAGTGTGTTTCTTTAATGAGTCTCATAGGTGCCAACCCAAAGTAAGACAAATACATAATTGGAAACACTTGTCATCGATGTTCTGCATTAGCTGATGTGTCACTCAAACCCAGGCCCTATGCCTGTGTGTGTGATGTAATGTGGATTCAAATAAAGTATTTAAAGTGTGTGTGTGCGATGTAATATGTTAATTAAAATAAAGTATTTAAAGTGTGTGTGTGTGTGCGATGTAATATGTTGATTCAAATAAAGTATTTAAAGTGTGTGTGTGCGATGTAATATGTTAATTAAAATAAAGTATTTAAAGTGTGTGTGTGTGTGTGTGCGATGTAATATGTTGATTCAAATCAAGTATTTAAAGTGTGTGTGTGTGTGTGTGTGTGCGATGTAATATGTTAATTAAAATAAAGTATTTAAAGTGTGTGTGTGTGTGCGATGTAATATGTTAATTAAAATAAAGTATTTAAAGTGTGTGTGTGTGTGTGTGTGCGATGTAATATGTTGATTCAAATAAAGTATTTAAAGTGTGTGTGTGTGTGCGATGTAATATGTTAATTAAAATAAAGTATTTAAAGTGTGTGTGTGTGTGTGTGCGATGTAATATGTTGATTCAAATAAAGTATTTAAAGTGTGTGTGTGTGTGCGATGTAATATGTTAATTAAAATAAAGTATTTAAAGTGTGTGTGTGTGTGTGTGCGATGTAATATGTTGATTCAAATAAAGTATTTAAAGTGTGTGTGTGTGTGTGTGCGCGATGTAATATGTTGATTCAAATAAAGTATTTAAAGTGTGTGTGTGTGTGTGTGTGTGCAACAGGCTCAGATTTGTTCTACTCTCCGTCAGCTCTGTGTAATCTCTCACAAGTACAAGAGATAGTGAGTACTGCTGAGATCCTGTGTATGATTTTTATCCCTCCCATACTCTGGTCAGCGAAAGGGGCCTATTCTGGGAATTGGGAGCTAATCAGATACTAGATGATAGATGAGATGTTTTATAAGTTAACCTTGAAGTAAACGCTACTGAGGGTGTGGCTAGAATACCCTTAGACAGTCCTGCTGGGTCTCCCAGTGAGGGAACAGACCAAATTAAACACTGCCAAAGAGCCCTGCACTGCCATAGCCAGGCATGATTAAATGACAAGTTAATTAACATTCAGCCCCTCACTCTACTAAAAAAGAGTGAGTGTTTTCTCTTTGTTTGTCAAATTAAACAAGATTGTGTGTGTGTGGCGGCTGGAGTTTGTTAGCAGTGTGCAGAGCACGTGGCTGATAGGAGCACACACTTTTACGCTCTCTAAGAAGCTAATCGAAACCACCCCCTTTCTCCTTCCCCGAGTGTGTCCAATTTATCGTCAGAAGGTGTTAATGGCAGAGTGTGCTGCCGAGCCCAGATAAAGCTCCTTATTTATCAGTGGTGTAAAGCACACAATGGCCACAAACACAGCCCCATTCACATCCAGAACGCAGGCAGGGATACAAACTTTATGCCCAACACATGCACACGTTCCATCTTCACTCTCCTCATAGCTATATGCCACAACTCTCTCCTCGTAGCTATATGCCACAACTCTGTCCTCGTAGCTATATGCCACAACTCTGTCCTCGTAGCTATATGCCACAACTCTGTCCTCGTAGCTATATGCCACAACTCTGTCCTCGTAGCTATATGCCACAACTCTGTCCTCGTAGCTATATGCCACAACTCTGTCCTCGTAGCTATATGCCACAACTCTGTCCTCGTAGCTATATGCCACAACTCTGTCCTCGTAGCTATATGCCACAACTCTGTCCTCGTAGCTATATGCCACAACTCTGTCCTCGTAGCTATATGCCACAACTCTGTCCTCGTAGCTATATGCCACAACTCTGTCCTCGTAGCTATATGCCACAACTCTGTCCTCGTAGCTATATGCCACAACTCTGTCCTCGTAGCTATATGCCACAACTCTGTCCTCGTAGCTATATGCCACAACTCTGTCCTCGTAGCTATATGCCACAACTCTGTCCTCGTAGCTATATGCCACAACTCTCTCCTCGTAGCTATATGCCACAACTCTCTCCTCGTAGCTATATGCCACAACTCTCTCCTCGTAGCTATATGCCACAACTCTCTCCTCGTAGCTATATGCCACAACTCTCTCCTCGTAGCTATATGCCACAACTCTCTCCTCGTAGCTATATGCCACAACTCTCTCCTCGTAGCTATATGCCACAACTCTCTCCTCGTAGCTATATGCCACAACTCTCTCCTCGTAGCTATATGCCACAACTCTGTCCTCGTAGCTATATGCCACAACTCTGTCCTCATAGCTATATGCCACAACTCTCTCCTCATAGCTATATGCCACAACTCTGTCCTCATAGCTATATGCCACAACTCTGTCCTCATAGCTATATGCCACAACTCTCTCCTCATAGCTATATGCCACAACTCTGTGAAGCGGTTCTTTATTTGCAGAGTCAAGTGCGGGAACAGATGAAGACATATTTTGGGAAGTATTTTACGGTCCAGGAGGTGGGAAGGAAAGTGCACTGTTAAGGCTGTGCTCTGTAGTATCTTTCCAACCTCTTACTATCCCTCTCTACCAGTCTAATCAGAACACCGCCCATCGGTCTGAACTCAATGAAATGCTATCAACTACAGACCACAGACCGTTGCAAAACAGCCCAACCATAGGGATGTACAGTATTCAATAGTATGTAGAACAAAGAAACCTTCTAGAATTCATCCAGACAGCCAGTCTCATCACCTGCCAGGACATGAATATTCAGCAGGCTCACCTACATGCTCATGTATATTCATGAGGCTCCAATGAAGAACTCCGACAGGAAGGTGTTGTGGGTCTCTGGTTCATTTTTTGGTGCTTTATGATCATTCATCTGAAAGGCTTGACACCAGGGACATTGGATGCATCCCAAATGGCACCAAATTACCTTCATGGTGCACTACTTTTCACCAGAACCCCATGTGCCCTGGTCAAAATACTGCACTATTATATAGGGAATTGAGTGCTATTTGGGCCAGAGACAATGTGATTAGACCCCACTCAGCCTAATGGCCCGCTATTGTCTCTCCATCTACACAGGCCTTTTGGTGAAATATGTTTCAGTATTACAGGCATAAAAGTCCTCAGAGGTGTCATTGAGGCAGTGGGGAAGAAATAAGTCAGAGAGAAAGAGAGAGAGGACATGGGGGATTAGAGGATGAATGGAGAAGGTAGATGAATTAAATAAAGAGAGAGCAGATCAGGTTGAAGAGACAGGAGGAGCAGCAAAGAGATGAGGCAAGAGGGATCATGGGAGATGTGGGGAGGCTAAAAGAAAAGAGAGAGTTCTCCTGGGAGGATTTAGGACCAGAGGGGGGTCTCTTGGGTTTCAACTCAGGGAGGCTTAACGTCTTAAACCCGGCCTGCTCCGCCCTTAGCATTAGCCTAGCCACAGGCTGAGCCCAGAACGGATGTACAACACCAAGGGCTCAGACACACTCTGATCCCCGAGGACGGCTCAATCCAGCTGGGTCGCTCCCCCGGCCCGGAGCCCTGCCTCTGGGGAGAGGTCGGAGCGGGTTCCCTTTGGGGAGGGATGGGCCTCCACTCTCGCTGAGGAGCCGCTGTTCCTCTCTTCTTCTGCTATAATGGGGAGCCTAATTTCTATGCTAATGATGCCGATGTATCTCTGATCCTTTTGTGTCAAAAGGAGATTACCCCCCCATCTCACACTCCCGCCGCAATGTCATTAAGATTGAGGTAATTATGGGGATCTGCACACGCCCAATGGTAGCCTCACACACCCAACTGCCTTTCTCCTCTGTCTCCTGCTCGCTGTCTCAGAGACTGATCACTGGACTCTGCCTGGCCTAACTGGAAAGGGGGAGGCGAGGGAGGAAGAGAGGGAGAGAGGGAAAGGGAAGGCGAGCAGAGAGGGAGAGAGGCAAGGGGGGTCAGGGGAACTCTAGGTACTGATTAATGACCCCCCAGAAGCAGGCAGGGAAATGGGATTGAATAAAGCGGTGTGTGTGTGGGTCCGTGCGATGTGTGTGTGTTGGTCCGTGCGATGTGTGTGTGTGGGTCCGTGCGATGTGTGTGTGGGTTCATGTGATGTGTGTGGGTCCGTGCGATGTGTGTGGGTCCGTGCGATGTATGTGGGGGTATGTGCGTGTGTAGGTGGGTCCGTGCGCGGTTGTGTGTGGGTCGGTAAATAGGTCTGTGCGTGTGTGGGTCCATGTGTGTGTGAGGGTCCATGTGTGTGTGTGGGACCATGTGTGTGTGTGGGTCCATGTGTGTGTGTGTGGGTCCATGTATGTGTGAGGGGAAAGTGAGTCTCTGCCAGTAAACATAAAACACTTTATGTCCATTAAACCAGTGCTGGAATGTGGTCATAGATATTGTTGAGGGAAGCCAGTGCTGACTGCTGGCTGCAGAACAGTTTCTGGCCTGGAGATGAATGAGACAGAGAGAGAGGACACAATAGACTGAGTGTAGTGTATTAGGGGGGGGGGGAAGTATGTGTGTTTTTAGAGATTGTGCGTGTGTCCTTGTATGTCCCGAGTAGTAGGTGTGCGTGGTGGGCTGTCTGTGCAGTCTGTGAGGAAGACAGAGAGATGAGCTGACCTTGAGTGTCTGAATCAGACATGATTCATCAAAAGCCTTATGAAATTATTTTCTCACACAATGGCTCTTAATTTTATCACCTACTGTATGTGTGAATGTGTGTGTGTACACGTGTGTGTGTGTGGGGGGAATAGGAAGGCGGGCTTGGAGTGCAGATATCCAATCCGACAGTAGAAGACACACCAGTGCCTGGGGGGTTAGATCAAAACTCTACTGTACACAGCACAGCTCAAACATGATAAGACGTCATATCCCAGTCACAACAATAACAACCCCTTCAGCCATGTCACACCACCACTGTAAAAACACCACAGCAACATCTGGAGAGGACGAATAGGAAGACAAGATGGGTGCAGGAGAGAGAGGGAGAGCGAGACAGAGACAGAAAGCAAGAGCGAGAGAGAATCGGTCACTGTGGGTAGAAGAAGAGGAAAGAGTAAGGAGAAGGAAAGGCAGAGAAAGACTGAAGTAGAGAAGACAAGATAAAAAGGAGGCTATGTCAGGGTGGTTGTGAAACTCTGAGCCCAGTGGCGTCTGACTGGAGAATTGGGGGGGATGACTCCTCCCTAATGAAGAAGGACAGCTGCAATCCATCCACAGATAAGCAGGAACCTCCAGTCACCACGGTGATGGTAACGCTATCAATAACAAGGTTGGAGGAGGAGGAGAAGGGCTGTGCTGGGTGACATGAAGAGAGCGTGGGCACAGAGAGAGCTGTTACTGCCATTAACACTGAAGACACTTCACTAGCACTCGGCACCAAGACACCACCAGGAGGGGTTGGGCGGATAGTGAAGGGGTGGGGAAAGGAGGGCAGAGAGAGAGAGACAGCGGGGAGAGAAAGGAGAGAGACAGAAAGGAGAGAGAGAAAGAGGGGAGAGAAAAATACAAAGAGGGGAGGGAGAGAGACAAAGAAGGGAGAGAGAGAGAGAAAGAGGGGAGAGAGAGAGAGACAGAAAGAGAGGAGAGAGAGAGAGAGACAGAAAGAGAGGAGAGAGAGAGAGACAGAAAGAGAGGAGAGAGAGAGAGACAGAAAGAGAGGAGCGAGAGAAAGGGGGGGAAGAGTAGAAGAAGATAGAAATAGCAGGGGGACACTTTACTGACACAGGTATGATGGACATGTCATCATATGTATACTGTATCAGCTACAAAGACCAGCTCTTCAACCCATACTGTATGTCTGCTTCCAGAATGGAACCATATTCCCTATAGAGTGCCCGACTTTTTACTATAGTTTGAGCAGGGCTCTGGTCAAAAGCAGTGCACTATATAGGGAATATGGTGCCATTTTTGACTCAGCCTATGTGGGCTAGTTCCAGTAATAATCAGCATACTGTTCTTGTAGTCTAGCGGTTAAGAGCGTTGGGCCAGTAACCGGTCGCTGGTTCGAATCCCAGAGCCGAGTAGGTGAAACATTTGTCGAAGTGTCCTTGAGCAAGGCACTTAACCCTAATTGCTCCTGTAAGTTGCTCTGGATAAGTGTCTGCTAAATGACGAAAATGTCAAAATGTACAGCATGTAGGCTAGAGTGTAGGTGTGGACCCCCCAGATCTCTCTGTACAGGAAGTAGGACACCCTCATCTCCCTTTTGATTCCAGCCTACAACCAGGGAAAGTTAATATCACATTCCTCAAACTATGTGGACGCACACACACACAAGAAAAATGTATTAAATTCCCCAAACCATCATTAATCTGAGCTCCGGCTTCATTACGGAGAATCAGCATAATGGTGTGTGTGGTACGGGAGAGTTATGAAGAGCTGGTATTAGATTGTGTAGAGATGAGACTGAAGCTTCCCTGGTGATGTGCAGGACTGAACATGTGTCTGCTCTTATTATGTTTTACAGAGAGACAAAGAAAAAATGCAATCAGGAGGAATATAGTATTCCTCCTTCCATTTGTGTGCTGTGAGCCGTGTGTCAGACTATATAGAAGCATGTTCCAATATAAAATAATTACACTCATGCACAGGGACAGAATCCAGGAGTTTGTGTGTGTGTGTGTGTGTCTGGTAGCCTCTAATCTAGGGGTTAATTTCAGTCGATGTGTTCAAGGCATCTCAGTTTCCATAGAGAGGACATAGGAGAACAGACGCTCTTCCTCCTTCTGCAGCAGAAAAGCTCTTTATGTTCCTGGAGAAGAAGACCAGAACAAACCTACCAGAGGAGCTGAGGTTGGGGCTGGTGCTCTGTAGGGCTTTAGGGGGCTGGTGCTCTGTAGGGCTGTAGGGAACTGGGGCTGGTGCTGGGGCTCTGTAGGGCTGTAGGGAACTGGGGTTGGTGCTGGGGCTCTGTAGGGCTGTCGGTGAGCTGGGGCTGGTGCTCTGTAGGGCTGTAGGTGAGCTGGGGCTGTAGGTGAGCTGGGGCCCTGTAGGTGAGCTGGGGCCCTGTAGGGCTGTCAGTGAGCTGGGGCTCTGTAGGGCTGTAGGTGAGCTGGGGCTCTGTAGGGCTGTAGGTGAGCTGGGGCTGTAGGTGAGCTGGGGCTCTGTAGGGCTGTAGGTGAGCTGGTGCTCTGTAGGGCTGTAGGTGAGCTGGGGCTCTGTAGGGCTGTAGGTGAGCTGGGGCTCTGTAGGGCTGTAGGTGAGCTGGGGCTCTGTAGGGCTGTAGGTGAGCTGGGGCTCTAGGGAGCTGGGGCTCTGTAGGGCTGTGGGTGAGCTGGGGCTGGTGCTGGGGCTCTGTAGGGCTGTAGGTGAGCTGGGGCTCTGTAGGGCTGTAGGTGAGCTGGGGCTTTGTAGGGCTGTAGCGAGCTGGGGTTTTGTAAGGCTGTAGCGAGCTGGGGTTTTGTAGGGCTGTAGCGAGCTGGGGTTTTGTAGGGCTGTAGCGAGCTGGGGCTGGGGTTCTGTAGGGCTGTAGGGAGCTGGGCTCTATAGGGCTGTAGGGAGCTGGGGCTCTGTAGGGCTGTAGGGAGCTGGGGCTCTGTAGGGCTGTAGGGAGCTGGGGCTCTGTAGGGCTGTAGGGAGCTGGGGCTCTGTAGGGAGCTGGGGCTATGCTGGGTCTGGTGCAGGGGTTATGCTGAGCCTGGGGCTATGCTGGGTCTGGTGATAGGGCTATGCTGGTGCTATGCTGGGGCTTCGTCTGATGCTGGGGCTTTGCTGGGTCTGGGGCTGGTGCTAAGCTGGTGCTATGCTGGGGCTATGCTGGGGCTTCGTCTGATGCTGGGGCATTGCTGGGTCTGGGGCTGGTGCTATGCTGGTGCTATGCTGGTGCTATGCTGGTGCTATGCTGGGGCTTCGTCTGATGCTGGGGCTTTGCTGAGTCTGGGGCTGGTGCTATGCTGGTGCTATGCTGGGGCTGGTGCTATGCTGGGGCTATGCTGGTGCTATGCTGGGCCAAGGCCTCACACGTTTCATCTCTCTAGTCCTTTCTAGCACTTCACACATCATCCTCAGCCCAGCAGAGGCCCAGTGCAGTCAGAGGCACTGTCCCATCACAGGGAGGGAGCTGCAAACTGCATGTATGCAGAGTATGCATATGAGTAGCATTATGCAGTCACTAGGCTTGGGCGATATACCGTTTCTACCGGGTATTTCCAAATACCAACGGTATGATTTTCAATAATGTAAAAAAAAAAAGAATCTATAAGTATATCTATAAGAAATCTAAGATGTGTCAAATAAATTATCTCCAGCTATGCATTTGGTTTACTAACTGGCTAGATGTCAAGCTTCTTGGTTACAGCAGAGACATTCAATCCCCTCCTGGATCAAGATCTGTTGCCTAAAATGGTTTGTGCATCCGTCCAATAGCGCCCCTTGTGTGCACATTTGGTAATAACGCATAACACCCTATGGCACAGAAACGGTACGAAATCTGAATACCGCCCAACCATAGCAGTCAGCCTCGCTCGCTCACACGCACGCGCACACATGTGAGGAAGCTCATACATATTGAGCAGGTTGGTGGGTCAGTGTACAGGCACCTCTGGAAGCATGATTTAAAGTCTCTCAATAATGTATTTGGTCAGATGCTGTGTGATGCTCCAGCTCTGCTCACACATCATTACCCCCACTCTCCTGTTCCGCTCGTTTCTGCTTCTTTGAGAGAGAAAGTGGAAACGGCAAATGTCAGCCTCTCATTTAGCGAAGAGTGGTTAACATTTAAGAAAACAGCTAGGGGAAAGCAGAAGAGACGGCCTACATTCTGACAGATGAATCACGGCTCTAAATGGAGCCATGTGACGCGTGTGTGTGTGTGTGTGTGTGTGTGTGTGTGTGTGTGTGTGTCAGGCCTAGTTCGGGAGGAAAACAGGATTTGACTAAAACAACAGAAAGTATGGAGGAGCCAATGGGGGAGCTGGATTAGTCCACCTCACAGCCAATCAAATACTCCTGTGAGCCCAAGCCTATACATGGACTATACATGGAATATAGCCACCATAATTGATTACTTCGCCATGGTAACTCATGCCAATGTAACCGATCACATTGTCACAGTAACTGATAGCTTTTCCAAGGTAACTGATCACGTCGTCATGGAGACAGTGCGGAGCCAGAAGAGAGTGAAAGAGAGCTCCATTGATTTTCTAAATGTGTGTGCGCGTGTCATTGGTCCTCTTCACTAGGGGTAAAGACAGTAAACTGCACATCAGGGAAACTAAACAAGCGTGCAGGATGATAAATCGATTGCCAAATGGCTCCTGAAGGGTCTGGTGAGACTGTGTTCAGCTTGAGTGGCTAAGGTCAGAACACTGTCTGTCCCTGAGCTGCTTCAGAGCACAGACCTGTGTGTGTGTGTGTGTGTGTGTGTGTGTGTGTGTGTGTACATATGGTCTGAGGTTGCTGTGTGTGTGTGTGTGAGAGAGGGAGTGGGACAGAGAGAGAAACCCTGTACAGTTGACTATATTCTAATGGCTGGCTTATTGATCAGCAGAGTCACTGAGCTCATCTCCCTGCTGAGTTGTAAATCAGCCTCACCTTGACACATCAGTCACACACACAGCCAGTCTCAGTGACAGTAAAGTGGTATAACCCCACACAGCCAGTCTCAGTGATAGTAAAGTGGTATAACCCCACACAGCCAGTCTCATTGATAGTAAAGTGGTATAACCCCACACAGCCAGTCTCAGTGACAGTAGAGTGGTATAACCCCACACAGCCAGTCTCAGTGACAGTAGAGTGGTATAACCCCACACAGCCAGTCTCAGTGACAGTAAAGTGGTATAACCCCACACAGCCAGTCTCAGTGACAGTAGAGTGGTATAACCCCACACAGCCAGTCTCAGTGACAGTAGAGTGGTATAACCCCACACAGCCAGTCTCAGTGACAGTAAAGTGGTATAACCTCACACAGCCAGTCTCAGTGACAGTAGAGTGGTATAACCCCACACAGCCAGTCTCAGTGACAGTAAAGTGGTATAACCCCACACAGCCAGTCTCAGTGACAGTAAAGTGGTATAACCCCACACAGCCAGTCTCATTGATAGTAAAGTGGTATAACCCCACACAGCCAGTCTCAGTGACAGTAGAGTGGTATAACCCCACACAGCCAGTCTCAGTGACAGTAGAGTGGTATAACCCCACACAGCCAGTCTCAGTGACAATAGAGTGGTATAACCCCACACAGCCAGTCTCAGTGACAGTAAAGTGGTATAACCCCACACAGCCAGTCTCAGTGACGGTAAAGTGGTATAACCCCAGGCTGATCCTCCCACTTACGGCCTCACAGGCAGGATAAAAGAAGCACCACAGGTGTAGGGCTTGCCTCCAGTGCTTTCCTAAAGCCATTCCCATTAAGCAGGAGCTTCCTGTGTGTGTGGACCAGAAGTCCCCACAAGAATAGTAAACAAACAAAAATTTGGCCAACTGGGGACATTTTGTTGAACCCCACAAGGTCAAATGAGGGTTTAGGGTTAAGGTTAGAATTAGAATTAGGTTTAGGAGCTAGGGTTAGTTTTAGGGTTAGGGTTCGGTTTTTGGGTTAAGGTTAGGGTAAGAGTATGTGTTAGGGTAAATAGGAGTTTGAATGGGACGGAATTGTGTGTGCCCACAAGGTTAGCTGTACAAGACTCAGTGTGTGTGTGTGTGTAGATGGTGAAGGAAAACAGAGAGCAACAGAGGGCACATCCACACACTTTAATGAGGTAGTGCACATTGCACAAACAGAAACACTCCTCAGCTCAGCTCAAGACCAGAGTGACAGTAATGTCATTCAGTCTCCTCACAGAAAGACTACATAAACAACCTGGGAACCCAGGAACACAAGCACTGCCATTAACCTCCACTACACACAAACTCTGCCTCAACGTCATCAGTGGGTTGTTCAGTGTGTGTGTGTGTGTGTAACAGCCACCCCTGCGACAAGATCACCAGGTCATGGATTAGCCTATCCAGACATCTCCAGACCTACGGCCAGCCAGCCAGACCCACACCACAACCCTGACCCCTGGAGGGAAATCATAGTCGACAATGAGGGATCCCAAAGGAACGGTATACAGTGTGTGTGGGTGTGAGCCAATAAAAGCCTATTATTGCAGCAGCACGTGATGCCATGGGGTGTAGTTAGACAATTGTTGATGAGGGAAAGAGTTCAAGGACCTCTTTCGATTCCTCCTTCCCCCCTTCTTTCTCAGTCCCTCTCTCTTTTTTTCCACCTATTATTTTCCTCTCTGATCACTACCTCTAGTGGGGACATTACACTGCTCCATTAAGAGGTTCCGCCCTGCCCAGTGCTACACATGCCCAGAAACACGCATGCAAGCACTCTCTCTCACACACACAATTAGTCTGTCAAAAGAGAGCGAGAGCAATTAGAGCAGAGAGAGAGCGAGAGAGAGAGAGAGAGCAGAGAAAGACTAACACCTATAGGTCCGTGGCACCACAGACCTAATGGGCAGAACACACAATGCTAATACAGGACTCACTCCTCAGACTGTACAGGACTCTCACAGAACAAAGGATGACAGGGAGGAGAAAACCTGTGCAGCATATGTTCGCCTCTAAACATTCCCCGACCTCAGGCCTACCGCAGTCATTCTGTGTGTGTTTCTTTTTTGTGTGTTAATTAATGTCCAGAAGTGTGGTTGGTTGTCCACATGGCTCAAGGCATGTGTGTGTCTCCCACCTGGCTGTAACACGCTGATCCCCAGCAGGTTGGACGTCCTGTTGGCCACTTTGCTCCAGGTGTTGTCGTAGTTCCTCCTCCAGAGGAGGGCAGAGCACTGATATGTCCCCGCCTCCCTACGCCCAGCACGCGTCACAGACAACCTGAAGTTGGTGTTGGCATGGGAACGGTCCACGGTGGTGCGGGTGCCCTGGCCCAGCAGCTGCTCGCCCCACTGCAGCGTGCCCTCTCGGGTAAACGTCACCAGGTCTCGGAACTCGCCCACTGCGCCACCCTCACCACCCTCGCCGGCAGAACCCGAGCTGGAGGGCATGAAGCGCCAGGTGACGGAGGCGGGCACACGAGGGTTATGGCGGGGCTTGACCAGGCACTGGAGATCAAACGAGTCGCCAAAGGTCACGCTAGGCGTCCGTGACGACGCCGACACCACGAAGGAGGATTCTGGGGAGACAGGAAATTATGTGTTAATGTTGGATAGTAAGGCTAAATTCCAAACAGACCCATAGCTCCTATTCCCTAAATTGGATTACTAGTTCCTATTCCCTAATTCCTATACCCTAGTTTCTATTCCATAACTCCTATTTCCTAGCTGCTATTTCCTATCTACTATCCCCTAGGCACTTGAAGTATAGTGGGGCAAAAAAGTATTTAGTCAGCCACCAATTGTGCAAGTTTTCCCACTTAAAAAGATGAGAGGCCTGTAATTTTCATCATAGGTACACTTCAACTATGACAGACAAAATGAGAAAAAAAATCCAGAAAATCACATTGTAGGATTTTTAATGAATTTATTTGCAAATTATGGTGGAAAATAAGTATTTGGTCAATAACAAAAGTTTCTCAATACTTTGTTATATACCCATTGTTGGCAATGACAGAGGTCAAACGTTTTCTGTAAGTTTTCACAAGGTTTTCACACACTGTTGCTGGTATTTTGGCCCATTCCTCCTTTGGCAGATCTCCTCCAGAGCAGTGATGTTTTGGGGCTGTTGCTGGGCAACACAGACTTTTAACTCCCTCCAAAGATTTTCTATGGGGTTGAGATCTGGAGACTGGCTAGGCCACTCCAGAACCTTGAAATGCTTCTTACGAAGCCACTCCTTTGTTGCCCGGGCGGTATGTTTGGGATCATTGGGACCCACCTCTTTAAGGAATACCTAGGATAGGATAAAGTAATCCCTCTCACCCCCCCTCCCCCTGAAAAGATTTAGATGCACTACTGTTCCACTGGAGGTCATAAGGTGAATGCACCAATTTGTAAGTCGCTCTGGATAAGAGCGTCTGCTAAATGACTTAAATGTAAATGTAATTGTCATGCTGAAAGACCCAGCCACGTTTCATCTTCAATGCCCTTGCTGATGGAAGGAGGTTTTCACTCAAAATCTCACGATACATGGCCCTATCCATTCTTTCCTTTACACGGATCAGTCGTCCTGGTCCCTTTGCAGAAAAACAGCCCCAAAGCATGATGTTTCCACCCCATGCTTTACAGTAGGTATGGTGTTCTTTGGATGCAACTCAGCATTCTTTGTCCTCCAAACACGACAAGTTGAGTTTTTACCAAAAAGTTATATTTTGGTTTGATCTGACCATATGACATTCTCCCAATATTCTTCTGGATCATCCAAATGCTCTCTAGCAAACTTCAGACGGGCCTGGACATGTACTGGCTTAAGCAGGGGGACATGTCTGGCACTGCAGGATTTGAGTCCCTGGCGGCGTAGTGTGTTACTGATGGTAGGCTTTGTTACTTTGGTCCCAGCTCTCTGCAGGTCATTCACTAGGTCCCCCCGTGTGGTTCTGGGATTTTTGCTCACTGTTCTTGTGATCATTTTGACCCCACGGGGTGAGATCTTGCGTGGAGCCCCAGACCGAGGGAGATTATCAGTGGTCTTGTAAGTCTTCCATTTCCTAATAATTGCTCCCACAGTTGATTTCTTCAAACCAAGCTGCTTACCTATTGCAGATTCAGTCTTCCCGGCCTGGTGCAGGTCTACAATTGTGTTTCTGGTGTCCTTTGACAGCTCTTTCGTCTTGGCCATAGTGGAGTTTGGAGTGTGGCTGTTTGAGGTTGTGGACAGGTGTCTTTTATACTGATAACAAGTTCAAACCGGTGCCATTAATACAGGTAATGAGTGGAGGACAGAGGAGCCTCTTAAAGAAGTTACAGGTCTGTGAGAGCCAGAAATCTTGCTTGTTTGTAGGTGACCAAATACTTATTTTCCACCATAATTTGCTAATAAATTCATTAAAAATCCTACAATGTAATTTTCTGGATTTTTTTTTCTAATTTTGTCTGTCATAGTTGAAGTGTACCTATGATGGAAATTACAGGCCTCTCTCATCTTTTTAAGTGGGAGAACTTGCACAATTGGTGGCTGACTAAATACTTTTTTGCCACACTGTACGTGAAAGGATTGGAGAGGTAAGCAGTGTGGCAGGTCAGGCAGCATGACAGAGGCCATGGTGGTGACAGACTGAAGGGAGCAACCCTCTGCTTCAATACACAGACAAAGGGCAAGGGAAGGAGTAGGGATTGCAAGACCTAGTGGCATTCAGTGAGAGTTTAATAAATTGCCTTCAATCAACAAGTTAGCTGTTAGAATCCGTTCACTGTCCTCTGAAACACAAGCGTATGGAGAGGTTGTATACTGTATCTATAGATTATATAACGTATAAGGCTTAGTGTCACGATACCAGAATATTGACTTCGATACTGATACCAGGTTTAGTATCATGATACTCAATACCATGGCAAAAAAAGAAGGCGTATTAGCCAAAGTCACAGAATGGCACTTGATCCAGACAGAAGCAGCAGCTACTCTTCCTGGGGTTCAGCTAAATTAAGGCAGTTTAAACAATTTTAAAACATTACAATACATTCACAACACACTGTGCCCCAACTCCACCACTACCACATATACACAGTACTAAATCCATGTATAAACTCAGTTTTTGACAATTCCTGACATTTAATCCAAGTAAATATTCCCCGTTTTAGGTTAGTTAGGATCACCACTTTATTTTAAGAATGTGAAATGTCAGAATAATGGTAGAGAGTGATTTATTTCAGCTTTTCTTTCTTTCATCACATTCCCAGTGGGTCAGAAGTTTACATACACTCAATTAGTATTTGGTAGCATTGCCTTTAAAATGATTTAACTTGGGTCAAACGTTTCAGGTAGCCTTCCACAAGCTTCCCACAATATGTTGGGAGAATTTTGGCCCATTCCTCCTGACAGAGTTGGTGTAACGAAGTCAGGTTTGTTTGGGGTCATTGTCCATTTGGAAGACCCATTTACGACGAGCTTTAACTTCCTGACTGATGTCTTGAGATTGTTGCTTCAATTTATCCACATCATTTTCCATCCTCATGATGCCATCTATTTTGTGAAATGCACCAGTCCCTCCTGCAGAAATACACCCCCACAACATGATGCTGCCACCCCCGTGCTTCACGGTTGGGATGGTGTTCTTCAGCTTGCAAGCCTCCCCCTTATTCCTCCAAACGTAACGATGGTCATTATGGCCAAACATTTCTATTTTTGTTTCATCAAACCAGAGCACATTTTTCCAAAAAGTACAATCTTTGTCCCTGTGTGCAGTTGCAAACCGTAGTCTGGCTTTTTTATTGTGGTTTTGGAGCAGTGGTGTTTATACTTGCGTAGTATTGTTTGTACAGATGAATGTGGTATCTTCAGGCATTTGGAAATTGCTCCCAAGGATGAACCAGACTTGTGGAGGTGTGCAATTTTTTTACGAGGTCTTGGCTGATTTCTTTAGATTTTCCCATGATGTCAAGTAAAGAGGCACTTAGTTTGAAGTGCGGCCTTGAAATACATCCACAGGTACACCTCCAATTGACTCAAATAATGTAAATTAGCCTATCAGAAGCTTCTAAAGCCATGACATCATTTTCTGGAATTTTCCAAGATGTTTAAAGGCACAGTCAACTTAGTGCATGTAAAGGTCTGACCCACTGGAATTGTGATACAGTGAATTATAAGTGAAATAATCTGTCTGAACAATTGTTGGAAAAATTGCATCAGTTTGCATCAGTTACTTGCTTGCATCAGTTACTTGATGTGGAATAGAGTTCCATGTAGTCATGACTCTATGTAGTACTGTGTGCCTCCCATAGTCTGTTCTGGATTTGGGGACTATGAAGAGACCTCTTGTGGCATGTCTTGTGGGGGTATGCATGGGTGTCTGAGCTGTGTGCCAGTAGTTTAGACAGACAGCTTGGTGCATTCAACTTGTCAATACCTCTCATAAATAAAAGTAGTGATGAAGTCAATCTCTCCTCCACTTTCAGCCATGAGAGATTGACATGCATATTATTAATATTAGCTCTCTGTGTACATCCATCCTTTTTTTGTGGCACCTGATCACACGACTGAACAGTTATCAAGGTGCGACAAAACTGGGGCCTGTAGGACCTGCCTTGCTAAGGCAGCAGAGAATCGCTTTATTATAGACAGACTTCTTCCCATCTTAGCTACTACTGCATCAATATGTTTTGACCATGACAGTTTACAATCTAGTTACTCCAAGCTGTTTAGTTATCTCAGCGTGCTCAATTTCCACAAGATTTAGTTGAGGTTTAGGGTTTAGTGAGTGTTTTGTTCCAAATACAATGCTTTTAGTTTTAGAAATATTTAGGGCTAACTTATTCCTTGTCACCCACTCTGAAATTAACTGCAGCTCTTTGTTGAGTGTTGCCGTCATTTCAGTCGCTGTAGTAGCTAACGTGTATAGTGTTGAGTCATCCGCATTCATAGAAACTCTGGCTTTACTTAGTCAGTGGCATGTCGTTAGTAAAAATGGAAAAAGCAAGGGGCCTAAACAGCTACCCTGGGGAATACCTGATTTTAACTGGATTATATTTGATAGGCTTCCATTAAAGAACACCCGTGTTCTGTTAGATAAGTAACTCTTTATCCATATTATAGCAGGGGGTGTGAAGCCATAACACATTGTTTTTTCCAGCAGCAGACTATGATCGATAATGTCAAAAGCTGCACTGAAGTCTAACAAGACAGCCCCCACAATCATGTTATCATCAATTTCTCTCTCTCTTCTCTCTCTCTCAGCCAATCATCAGTCATTTGTGTAAGTGCTTTGCTTGTTGAGTATCCTTCCCTATAAGCGTTCTGAAATTCTGTTGTCAATTGGTTTTACTGTAAAAGAGCATTGTATCTGGTCAAACACATTTTTTCCCAGATGTTTACTAAGGGGTTGGTAACAGGCTGATTGGTCGGCTATTTGAACCAGTAAAAGGGGGCTTTACTATTCTTGTGTAGCAGAATGACTTTGCTTCCCTCCAGTCCTGAGGGCACACACTCTCTAGTAGGCTTAAATTGAAGATGTGGCAAATAGGAGTGGCAATATCATCTGCTATTATCGTCAGTAATTTTCCATCTAGATTGTCAGACCCTGGTGGCTTGTCATTGTTGACAGACAATTTTTTCATCCACACAGACTTTACGGAATTCAAAAGTACAATTCTTGTCTTTGATAATTTATTCTGATATACTTGGATGTGTAGTGTCAGCGTTTATTTCTGGCATGTCATCCTTCTAAGTTAGCTTTTCTTGCCAATGAAAAAGTCATTAAAGTAGTTTGCAATATAAGTGTGCTTTGTGATGAATGAGCCATCTGATTCAATAAATGAAGGAGCCGAGTTGGCTTTTTTCCCAAATTTTAATTTAAGGTGCCCCAAAGCTTTTTTAATATCATTCTTTATATCATTCATCTTTGTTTCATAATGTAGTTTATTTTTATTTAGTTTAGTCACATGATTTCTTAACTTGCAGTACGTTTGCCAATCAGTTGGGCTGCCAGACTTAATTGCCATACCTTTTTCCTCATCCCTCTCAACCATACACTTTTAAGTTCCTTATCAAGCCAAGGGGATTTAACAGTTTTTACAGTCATTTTCTTAATGGGTACGTGCTTATTAGTAACTGGAATAAGTAGTTTCATAAATGTGTCAAGTGCAGCATCTGGTTGCTCCTCATTACACACCACAAACCAGCAAATATTCTTTACATCATCAACATATGAATTACTACAAAACTTCTTGTATGACCTCTTATACACTATAGTAGGCCCAGCCTTTGGAACTTTGGTTTTCCTAGATTATATTGTGATCACTACATCCTATGGATTTGGAAACTGCTGTAAAGCAAATATCTGCAGCGTTAGTAAAAATGTGATCAATACATGTTGATGATTTAATGTACTGTTTGTAACTACCCTGGTAGGTCGACTGACAACCTGATCCAGGTTACTGGTTACAGGCACTGGTTACAGTTAGAAGTATTTTCCTGAGTGGGCAGAATGATGATAGCCAGTCAATATTTAAACCGCCCAGAAAATATACTTCTCTGTTGATAACACATACATTATCAAGCATTTCACACATATTTTCCAGATACTGACTGTTAGCACTTGGTCTATAGCAGCTTCCCACAATAATGGGCTTTAGGTGAGGCAGTTGTTGAATGTATGCTTTAATTAATCAATTATACAATCAATTTGACTTAGTTGTTTACCCATCTTACTACATAACAACATAATAGTAATAATTTATTTGAATGGTAAATCAAGGTCTAGCCTAGGCCTATTCACAATACAGGTGAATGCATATTCAATAGGAGTTATTGCATATTCAAATTGAGTTATTGACCTGGTTTTAGCTGATTTCATTGGGCTACAGATGAAAAACAATCTATTTCCCTTCCATTCGGGACTTACTTCATTGTACTGATCAACAACATTTGTATAGAAGAAAGCAATCTCTTATTTTATGTGTCTCTTTAAGCCCCATGATGTCATTCACACACATGGTCTGTTTGAGACTCTGCTTGTGCAGCAGAAGTGATGATACAGCCCAGATTCCCAGGGAGTGTAGTGGTTCCTCAGGACAGGCTAGAGCTGGCCACCAGTAAGTGGATCCGGAGCAGGAAACGGTGATATCACACTATAAGGAGACATGGGCTGCGCTAATAGACAGACTTGATCCTCTCTCAGTAGTCGACGTGAGACGCATTTCATGTTCTAGTATCGAAAAAGTAGTGAGGAGTCAGTATACCATGCAACACTAATAAGGTTAATGGTCACCAGTGGTTGAACGGGGGAGGACTCTCCTGCTGAGATTAGCACACATTTACCCAGGGTGCACCGGGGCTTAGTTCTAGAGCCCTGTGCCAACGGAGCACAGATCAATTTATCATGACTGCCCGGGCGGCTGTGAATGTATGCGTGTCTCATCGAAGTGAGTGAGTGAGTTTGTAACGGTGTGAGATAGCAGAGTTTAGAACTAATGGTGATGCAACACCAAAGAAGGCTCCAGGGAGAGATTTGCTCTAAGAGCTGATACTCGACCTGCTTCTTTCTCTAGCCAATCCAAACCTTCCTCATTAAGATAAGTCACCCTGGTCCAGTTAATAGGGCCAACATAGACCTACACTACACCACTTAGAGAGTTGAGAAAGAGGAGGAGGGGAGATTCCCTGGTACAGTACACTTCACTCCACAGTTCACGCAGATATCCCTCCATAACATCTTCCATTCTAGTCTGCGATTCTTACTGATATCAACCCATTTCAGTATCCTACTGCCCTCATATACAGTGGGGCAAAAAAGTATTTAGTCAGCCACCAATTGTGCAAGTTCTCCCACTTAAAAAGATGAGAGGCCTGTAATTTTCATCATAGGTACACGTCAACTATGACAGACAAAATTAGAAAAATATCCAGAAAACCACATTGTAGGATTTTTAATAAATTTATTTGCAAATTATGGAGGAAAATAAGTATTTGGTCACCTACAAACAAGCAAGATTTCTGGCTCTCATAGACCTGTAACTTCTTCTTTAAGACGCTCCTCTGTCCTCCACTCATTACCTGTATTAATGGCACCTGTTTGAACTTATCAGTATAAAAGACACCAGTCCACAACCTCAAACAGTCACACTCCAAACTCCACTATGGCCAAGACCAAAGAGCTATCAAAGGACACCAGAAACAAAATTGTAGACCTGCACCAGGCTGGGAAGACTATATCTGCAATAGGTAAGCAGCTTGGTTTGAAGAAATCAACTGTGGGAGCAATTATTAGGAAATGGAAGACTTACAAGACCACTGATAATCTCCCTCGGTCTGGGGCTCCACGCAAGATCTCACGCCGTGGGGTCAAAATGATCACAAGAACGGTGAGCAAAAATCCCAGAACCACACGGGGGGACCTAGTGAATGACCTGCAGAGAGCTGGGACCAAAGTAACAAAGCCTACCATCAGTAACACATTACGCCGCCAGGGACTCAAATCCTGCAGTGCCAGACGTGTCCCCCTGCTTAAGCCAGTACATGTCCAGGCCCGTCTGAAGTTTGCTAGAGAGCATTTGGATGATCCAGAAGAAGATTTGGAGAATGTCATACGGTCAGATGAAACCAAAATATAACTTTTTGGTAAAATCTCAACTCGTCGTGTTTCGAGGAGAACAAATTCTGAGTTGCATCCAAAGAACACCATACCTACTTTGAAGTATGGGGGTGGAAACATCATGCTTTGGGGCTGTTTTTCTGCAAAGGGACAAGGACGACTGATCCGTGTAAAGGAAAGAATGAATGGGGCCATGTATCGTGAGATTTTGAGTGAAAACCTCCTTCCATCAGCAAGGGCATTGAAGATGAAATGTGGCTGGGTCTTTCAGCATGACAATGATCCCAAACACACCGCCCGGGCAACGAAGGAATGGCTTCGTAAGAAGCATTTCAAGGTTCTGGAGTGGCCTAGCCAGTCTCCAGATCTCAACCCCATAGAAAATATTTGGAGGAAGTTAAAAGTCTGTGTTGCTCAGCAACAGCCCCAAATCATCACTGCTCTAGAGGAGATCTGCATGGAAGAATGGGCCAAAATACCAGCAACAGTGTGTGAAAAGACTTACAGAAAACGTTTGACCTCTGTCATTGCCAACAAAGGGTATATAAAGTATTGAGATAAACTTTTGTTATTGACCAAATACTTATTTTCCACCATAATTTGCAAATAAATTCATTAAAAATCATACAATGTGATTTTCTGGATTTTTTTATTTTTATTTTGTCTGTCATAGTTGAAGTGTACCTATGATGAAAATTACAGGCCTCTCTCATCTTTTTAAGTGGGAGAACTTGCACAATTGGTGGCTGACTAAATACTTTATTGCCCCACTGTACATGTATTTCAGAGAGGGAGAAAGAGAGAGCGAGAGAGGAGAGAGGAGAGAGGAGAGAGAGAGAGAAGAGAGGAGAGAGGAGAGAGCAGAGAGAGAGAGAAGCGGTGAGTGAGTGAGACCACTTTCTGATTTTTACAAGATCCGATAATTCATGTCTATGAGACTGTGCAGATTTCCCTATTATTCACTTGTCATCTCTCCCTCCTCCCTTGCACTCTCCCTCATCTCCTCATCCCTCCTCTCCTCATGCCTCTCTCCTGGCAGTGAGTTGTCCATTGTGTCCTTCAGGGTGTGTAATCGATGGTTTTATGTCCAGACTGTTGGCTACTGCTGGGACAGCAGCCACAGTCCATAATTCTACATTAGACAATAACTCTCCTCTCTCGCTCTCCTTCCATCTCTCGTTCAGCCCTTCCCTCCCTCTCTCTGTCTTCTTCCATCCATCTCCATCACTGTCGGCCTCTGTGATGGGAGAGAAGTTCACACCGATAATTCCTTTCCTATTATATTACCTTAATATGCCCTTTCCTATGTATGTGTCGTTGTGAGTCGATTGTAAGTGTATGCCTATCATGTGTGTGCATGTTTGCTTATGTATGTGTTTGTTAGGTCTAAGGACCTGGGCTTGTCATCACAGACCTGCCAACCCAATCACTCTTGGGCACTCTTCAGCCAATCAGCTACCAGGATCCCCTAATGAACACTTTCACCATGGCAACGCATCACCTCTCTGTTAAACCCCAGAGGACACTATCACTAATCCCCAAGGGCCAGACAGCCAATTTGGAAAAAGACGCATTGTGAAAAAAGGGAATGGAAGAACAGAAGGAGAAACAGATTAAAGGAGAAGAGAGAGAATAGAGGAGAGGATGAACAGAGGAAAAGAGTGCAGGCCTATTTATACCTTGGCTGACTGTCACTGCTCTTCAGAGGAGACTTCAGTAGAGACTGAGGCAAGCAGATGCTACACATCTTGAAGACACAAGGACGCGCGCAGAGGCACAAACACGTGATACAGACACACACAGGGAAACTGACACACATACTGTATACACAGAGACAGGCATACTGTATGCACAAATAAAATAAAAACAACGTGTAGGAACAATAACAAAATAAACATCTACACAATCTACATACATGTAACTGCCAAAATAATGGAAACACTTGAGTAAATGAGGGATGCAAAGTATATTGAAAGCCGGTGCTTCCACACAGGTGTGGTTCCTGAGTATATTAAGTTATTAACATCCCATCATGCTTAGGGTGATGTATAAAAATGCCCAGTTGCCCATTATTTTGGCTACCATGGCTAGAAGAAGAGATCTCAGTGACTTTGAAAGAGGGGTCTCAAAGGAGCTTAGTGTGTCTCAGTCACCAGATCTCAACCCAGTTGAACACTTATGGGAGATTCTGGAGTGGTGGCCATCAACAAAACACCAAATGATGGAATATCTCATGGAAAAATGGTGTCACATCCCTCTAATATAGTTCCAGACACTTGTAGAATCTATGCCAAGGCACATTGAAGCCGTTCTGGCTCATGGTGGCCCAATGCCCTATAAAGGCATTTTATGTTGGTGTTTCCTTTATTTTGTCAGTTACCTATAATTCATCCGTTTTTACTACAACACAACAAATGTCCAATTAAAAAACGGACATATTTTCTCTCCCTCCACAGCACCACAATACTCTGCTGCAGGGACTAATCCCTTCTGTGTGTGTGTGTGTGCACTGAGCCCTTGGTTCCCCCAGCGCCTCAGTCAGTGCACCGCTCCACTGCCTCTCTCAGTCAGTCTGTACCAGTGATGTTCAGCTTAACTCACTGACAGAGGAAAGCCTGCCCACTGCTAAACACATTTTTCATTTTAATAATTCTAGATCATCTGTGTGTACGCAAGTTGTGCGGGTGTGTCTCAAGTCAAGATTGTGTGTGTTCTGTCCATAATATCATGAAAAATAAAACTATATCTGAAGTCAGAATGTGTGTGTGTGTGTTGTAGTGACACACACCCCCTGGCTCTACATGAATAAAGCATGCTTTATTTTCCAGCCTCTCAGTGAGCTATTCATCACAATATCTTACAACAGGTAGGAAAATGACTGCCCTCTTTGTGCTCCTGACATCCCCCGCACACGCGTACCAACTATCTAGGCCCGGAAGGACTGAACGTGTGTATTTGGGTGCTCACTCTAGAGAAAATCTAAAGAAATGCCAGCGATGACCCTAATGTGTGTGTATATGTGTGTGTTTGCCTGTTGCTTAAGCTTACAACTTGTCGTGACAGAGATGACCTTGATATGTATACTGTATGTGTGTCCGAGCTGACAAGGTAAAAATCTGTCGTTCTGCCCCTGAGCAAGGCAGTTAACACACTGTTCCCCGGACGCTGATGGCGTGTATGTCAATTAAGGCAGCCCCCCGCACCTCTCTGATTCAGAGGGGTTGGGTTAAATGCAGAAGACACATTTCAGTTGTACAACTAACTAGGTATCCCCTTTCCCTTTATATGCTCTGTGTGTGTGTGTCAGGGTTCCGTGTGTGTGATATATAGATATCTTCCTGATATATACGTCTTCCTGAGTCATTGGGCAGCAGGGTAGCCTAGTGGTTCGAGCGCTGGACTAGGAACCGAAAGGCTGCAAGTTCAAATCCCCGAGCTGACAAGGTACAAATCTGTCGTTCTGCCCCTGAACAGGTAGTTAACCCACTGTTCCTAGGCTGTCATTGAAAATAAGAATGTGTTCTTAACCTTTTTTTGTGTAGTGGGCAATATTTTCATTTTTGGCTAAAAAACGTACCCATTTGAAACTGCCTATTTCTCAGCCCCAGAAACTAGAATATGCATATAATTGTCAGATTAGGATAGAAAACGCTCTAAAGTTTCCAAAACTGTAAAAATATTGTCTGTGATTATAACAGAACTGATATTGCAGGCGAAAGCCTGAGGAAAATCCAATCAGGAAGTGCCTCTTATTTTGAAACCTCGCTGTTCCTATGCATGCCTATCCTCCATTTAAAGGGATATCAACCAGATTCCGTTTCCTATGGCTTCCCTAAGGTGTCAACAGTCTTTAGACATAGTTTCAGGCTTTTATTTTGAAAAATGAGCGTGAAGGATCACATTATGTAAGTGGATAGGTGGGGGCTCTCAGAGTGAGTTTTGCGCAACTGAGTAAAGCAGCCATTGTTTCTACCGCTGTTAATGAAAAAGCTACACACTCGGTTGATATATTATCGAATATATATTTTAAAAACAACTTGACATGTTTCTGTGGACATTATGGATATTATTTGGAATATACTTCTGCATGGTCGTGAACGGTCTTTCCTGTGGATTTCTGAACATAACGGGACAAACAAATGTCGGTATTTTGGGTATAAAAATCATCTTTATGGAACAAAAGGAACATGTAACTGGGAGTCTTGTGAGTGAAAACATCCGAAGATCAAACTATTTTTTTGATCGCTTTTCTGATTTTCGTGACCTAGCTACTTAATGCTTAGTGTACATAATGTTATGTTATCGATAAACTTACACAAACGCTTGGATTGCTTTCACTGTAAAGCATCATTTGAAAATCTGAGACGACAGGTGGATTAACAAAAGGCTAAGCTGTGTTTTGCAATATTGCACTTGTGATTTCATGAATATGAATATTTTTTTGTAATATTATTTGACTGTGGCGCTATGCTATTCAGCGGTTGCTGATGACAATTATCCCGGTACCGGGATGGGTAGCGTCAAGAAGTTTTAACTGACTTGCCTAGTTAAGTAAAGGTTAAAAAACAAAACAAACAAACAAAAATTCCCTACTACACACACTCACCCACGGTCTTAACAGTGATGGTCTTGGTGGCTGATTTCTCTCCTATTATTTCCCAGCTCTGCTCTGGCTCAGTCCCGGCTTCCACCCACTCTGTGGCCGTGCACCGGTACAGCCCCTCGTCCCCAGGCAGGGCGTTGTATAGGGACAGGGTATAGATGTCCTCCCGTACCCTCTCTACCCGGATCTCCCCGTAGCTGGAACGCTCACGGTACCCAGGGCCTGGTCGGACAGTCCCGTCGCGGTCTACAGAGACCAGGTTCTGGGGAGGGGTGGAGCCCTGCTTCTCACTCCACTGCCAGGCCACAGAGAGAGGACCCGTGGTGGAGTGGATGGAGCAGGTCAGCTGGACCACGTCCCCCTCCTGGACCTCTGACGAGTTACTGGACAAAGACACTGTGACGTTACTCTCTGGTGGAGGGAGAGAGGAGAGGAGTGGGCAGAGAGAGAGAGAATTCAGAGAGGGAGGGTTGAGGTAGAAGGAGTGACAGAACATATACAAAATAAGTCCAAATGGACCAAAACCTCTCCAATGACATTTTGACAGGGTTTTACATTTAAATAATTAAACACTAGAACCAGGCTTCACATGTAAAACAATTCAAAGGACAAAAAGAACCACGGCAGTATCGTGTCTACCAGTGACTGGAGTCTACTACTGACTAGCCTATGCATGTACTGTATTTATGTCACAGCAGCCTGTATCTGTGGAGATGATCACTCGACTCTGAACTTGGGGCAGCTGAGAAAAAGAGAGAGAGGAACTGTCAGAGACACACACAGACCCCAGTGGACTGATGCGTTCTGGTTAGCAGATCTCACTTCTGACACCTAATGTAATGCAGCTGATACCCAGGTCCACCCAGGGCTTAGGGGCCTGAGATCACACGGCCCAGCGTCTGAGGGATTCCTCCTCAGAAGAAAGTGCAGGAGGATAAAAGTCTTTAGCTGCCCCTGTGCTTTAAAACAGACCCTCTCTCTCCTTCTCGCATCACTTCAGCACCTTTCACACACTGCAGAGCCTGGCAGAGCGCTGCCCGGCCCCAACACCCCCTTCAACCCTCGGGTGATCTGAGTCTACAGGGAGGGCTTCTTTCTCCTTCCTTCCATCTCATTTTCTCTGCTGTCAGAGTATGAGGGGTTGACTGGGTGCTAACCACCCCTCCTACCAAGCCCCAGCCCTGGGAGAATACAAAATGAAGCAGCCTTTCCACACTTACATGAACAAATGGAAGGCCTCCATCCCTTTCTCTTCTTCTCTATCTTTTAATTTCACCACAGCTTTTCCCCATGTTAAATACATTATACATCGTCTCTGTCTCTCGGCTCTTAGTGTCAATGTGGATTTGTATGAACATCACAGATGGTTAGGCAGGCAGAGGGCAGCTTCTCTCCTCTTCAAACCCGCCTGTTTTTGTCTTTCTCCTCTTTCAATTCTCTCCCAATTGTTCATTCTCTCCCACCATATCCCTTTCTGTGTGTCTCTCTCTCTCTGTCCCTTTCTGTGTGTCTCTCTCTCTCTGTCCCTTTCTGTGTGTCTGTCCCTTTCTGTTTCTCTCTCTCTCTCTCTCTCTCTCTCTCTCTCTCTCTCTCTCTCTCTCTCTCTCTCTCTCTCTCTCTCTCTCTCTCTCTCTCTCTCTCTCTCTCTCTCTCTCTCTCTCTCTCTCTCTCTCTCTCTCTCTCTCTCTCTCTCTCTCTCTCTCTCTCTCTCTCTCTCTCTCTCTCTCTCTCTCTCTCTCTCTCTCTCTCTCTCTTTCCTCTGTGTGTTTGTAATTCATAGCAGCGCGTTTACCCCTCTTCCCTGCCCAAGGTAAACTCATTCATCAGGACTGATTTGTCAGCACTGTTTTACACCGCTCTCTTCCCGTCCTCCTGCTCTCAACCCTCTCTAACCCATACTACCTCATCACTGCTGTTAATGGGTCCAGATACAAGGGATGGTAACTAGAGGCGGGTGAGTTGGGGGAGTCAATCTGACCCCATACCCCTCTACCCACTCTCCATTAAGACCTCCCTCCCTGCTGTAACCATGGTTATTAAACATACAATGCTTTTATAGAACATTAAATCTATGTTAGGGAAACAAAAGGTCCCATTAGGGAGAATCCTGGGGATTACTGGGGCCATGTGGGGGCCAGGGGGGCTTTGTTTTGGGACAGTTTGGGCGGGAGTGGAGTGAAGTGGGGGGTTCTTGGGTAAGGTCAGGATGGTTGGCTGCAGGTGGTGGATGATGGCATATTTAGGGTGAGTTGGGGTGGGTTGTTATTGTGTTTTTATGCTGGTAACAGCAGGCTTTAGCATTCAACACCAGCCCTTAGAAAGAGAGAGTGGGGGATAGAGATGCTTTTGAGCTGCAGACTGGGGGGGGGGGGGGGCACTGAACTACTAGACAGAGAGGATACATCAGGATAGAAAGAGAGAGGATGAGAACATTGGGCACTGGAGGTTTTGGGAGGGTTATATTAGCTAGATTAGGCTTCATATCGCCTCCCAGTGTTCCAGCACGCCCCTAGTGGCCAACACTCTGAAAGCCCAGCTGAGTCACTCAGCTCCAGCAGAACACATTAATTTAGCCCGGGGATCCATTAGTGGGCCCTGGAGAGCTAGGTCCCATTCCTTCCTCTCTCCTTCTTCACACTCTCATTTCACGGCTGTTAGTTCAGCCTCCTGCATCCTCCTCTCCAGCTCTCTCCATTATCCAACCTAGCAGCTCACTCACAGCTCTGAGCTAAGGAAATGAGAAGGACCATAATACTGCATTACCAATATTTAGCGATCCACTCAGACAGAAAATGAGCGATGGGGGAAAAGTCGATACAGTTCCATATCACAATATTATGTTGAACAATATTATATTGATACTTTGACCCCAAGTACGAATAATATTTGAATTGCTAGGTAGTGTTAGCTACCGCTAGTCATCTCTGTACCTGCACCCAAGCTCCAGTATTTGTCCTTCTATAGCCTTGAAACAATTGAGACATGGATTGTGTATGTATGCCCATCAGAGGGTAAATGGGCAAGACAAAATGTAAGTACCTTTGAACGGGGTATGGTAGTACAGTTGAAGTCGGAAGTTTACATAGACTTAGGTAGGAGTCATTAAAACTCATTTTTCAACCACTCCACAAAGTTCTTGTTAAGAAACTATAGTTTTGGCAAGTCGGTTAGGACATCTACTTTGTGCATGACACAAGTAACTTTTCCAACAATTGTTTACAGACAGATTATTTCATGTATAATTCACTGTATCACAATTCCAGTGGGTCAGAAGTTTACATACACTAAGCTGACTGTGCCTTTAAACAGCTTGGAAAATTCCAGAAAATGATGTCATGGCTTTAGAAGCTTCTGATAGGCTAATTGACATTGTTTGCGTCAATTGGATGTTTACCTGTGGATGTATTTCAAGGCCTACCTTCAAACTCAGTGCCTCTTTACTTGACATCATGGGAAAAACCTAAATACCTCAGAAAAAATTGTAGACCTCCACAAGTCTGGTACATCCTTGGGAGCAATTTCCAAACGCCTGAAGGTACCACGTTCATCTGTACAAACAATAGTACGCAAGTATAAACACCACGGGACCACGTAGCTGTCATGCCACTCAGGAAGGAGACTCATTCTGTCTCCTAGAGATTAACTTACTTTGGTGCGAAAACTGCTAATGAATCCCAGAACAACAGCAAAGGACCTTGTGAAGATGCTGGAGGAAACAGGTACAAAAGTATCTATATCCACAGTAAAATGAGTCCTATATCGACATAACTGAAAGGCCGCTCAGCAAGGAAGAAGACACCATCCCAACCGTGAAGCACGGGGGTGGCAGCATCATGTGGGGGTGCTTTGATGCAGGAGGGACTGGTGAACTTCACAAAATAGATGGCATCATGAGGACGGAAAATTATGTGGATATATTGAAGCAACATCTCAAGACATCAGTCAGGAAGTTAAAGCTTGGTTCCAAATGGACAATGACCCCAAGCATACTTCCAAAGTTATGGCACAATGGCTTAAAGACCACAAAGTCAAGGTATTGGAGTGGCCATCACAAAGCCCTGACCTCAATCCAATAGAAAATTTGTGTGCGGAACTGAAAAGCGTGTGCGAGCAAGGAAGCCTACAAACCTGACTCGGTTACACCAGCTCTGTCAGGAGGAATGGGCCAAAATTCAAGCTTGTGGAAGGCTACCCGAAAATGTTTGACCCAAGTTAAACAACTTAAAGACAATGCTACCAAATACTAATTGAGTGTAAACTTCTGACCCACTGGAAATGTGATAAATAAATAAAGCTTAAATAAATCTCTCTCCTACTATTCTGCCATTTCACATTCCCAGTGGGGCATTTCACAATAAAATAAAGTGGTGATCATAACTGACCTGAGACATGGAATTTTTACTGGAATTAAATGTCAGGAATTGTGGAAAAACTGGGTTTAAATGTATTTGGCTTAGGTGTGTGTAAACTTCCGACTTCAACTATAGGTGCCAGGTGCAACAGTTTGTGCCAAGAATTGCAACGCTGCTGGGTTTTTCACACTCAACAAGTTTCCCATGTGTTTCAAGAATGGTCCACCACCCAAAGGACATCCAGCCAACTTGACACAACTGTTGGAAGCATTGGAGTCAACATGGGCCAGCATCCCTGTGGAACGCGTTCGACACATTGTAGAGTCCATGCCCCGACGAATTGAGGCTGTTCTGAGGGGGTGGAAAAAAGTGTCGAAGATGTTCCTAATGTTTGGTGTACTCAGTGTATAGTGAGCAATATGTTTGGAACAGAAAATCGCAATAAAATCCAAGTATCGAATCGCGAGTATCACAATACATATCGTATCGGCACCCAAGTATTATGATATCATCTTGTGAGGTCCCAGGCAATTCTCAGCCCTATAGGAAATAATGGTGTAATAAAGAGTGGTTTATTCTCAGTGAGACTCACAGTCCACAATAGAGGCTCTATTGTTCTCTGGAATAGAGGTAGCTGACCTCTGCTCTGGGAGGATGCATAATGTATATCATTAGAAAAGCATACTACTATCAACGTGTCAATCAAATGTCGTTTAACTCAGTGGTTCCCAAACTGAGAAACGCGCCTCCTGTGGGGGACGCGACGGGTCGGCCGGGGGGTGAAGAGGCGCAGGGGCCCCAATTCTTTAAATCTATTCTTGAAAATTGTAATAGTATAATGCAAGGTGCAATTTAGAAATGATCAGTTCCTCTTGTCATATTAGTCATTACATACCTTAGAGAGCTATTTATACCCGGCCAGAAATGTCCAGATCAACTTGCCCATGTATGCTAACATTTTTTTGTCCATAGATATTGTTGTAATTTTTTGGTCAATCAAATATCACATGAATACAGATTAGACATGGCAAAATGTATAGAATTTCAAGGAAATTTGCTTTAAAACTGCTAAATGTTCTTTGCACCCAATGACAAAATGTGTAGAATTGCAGGAAATAATCTTTAAACCTGCTAAATGTTCTCTCCACTAACAAGAGGGGTGTGAACAGTTTGTGTCATGAACAGTGCTTGTGCCCATAGAAATAGATGTGGTGTGCAGGATGTTCCCCAGTGCTGGAAGGGGGGCCCTCAAGTGAAAAAGTTTGGGAACCCTTGGTTTAACTGACCAAGAGGCTTTTTACTACCAAAGGGGCCAATAGCGTGCCGTGTTGATACTCACTGATGGGCTGGACGGTGATCTGCACGTTGCGTGACCTCTTGCTCCGGTCTATAAAGTCCCCAGTGGGCGTCTTCTCCCTCTCCGTGACTCTACAGATGTATTTCCCAGCATCCTCTGGTCGGAGGCGCTGCAACTTTAGCAGGTGCACGGCGGGGCTCTCCTTACGCACGGTCATGTGACCGGCGGCCTCGCGCGCCACATAGTCGGGTCCCAGGACGGGCACAGCGCTGGGCCCTATCACGGCAACCGACGAGCTGCTGAACACCCACGACACCGAGAAGAAGCGCTCGGGCACGCTCTGGGCATCGATGGTGCAGCGTAGCTCCAGCGGCTCGCCCGCCGTGAAGGACCGCCGCTCCGTGCTCACCTGGATAGAGAAGTCCCGATCTGGGGGAGAGAGAGATAAAATGAGCTAAAAAGCAGAGTTTAGCTCCTCCTGTCTCCAGATAGCACATGTCAACACATCTTCACACTCCAGTCCTTAATGAAAAGAGATGGATGTTACTTTCCACCAGGATGCTGAAGTCCCGATCTGGGGGTATGGAAGGAGAGGGGGAAGGAAAGGGGAGAGGGATAAGAGAAATTGTCATCCCCTATTTTAACATTTAGCATCAGTATGGTTTCAAGCTGCCAGTTTCTCCCAAAGACAGAGAGAGGGAAGGAGTCATCAACTCTGATTTAGCTGTTGCATATCACATATTCCCTCATCCTCATATAACGCATGAGAGCATGACAAGCTGCTCGGGATAGAGACCTTCTTTAAATACCAGCATATGAAATTAAAATGCATCACACTAACACATTCTATTCTTTAATGTCTGCTGCCTGTCACATTGGGTACAGAGAGAGCAAGAGAAAGAGGAGAGAGAGAGAAAGAGAAAGGGGGGTGGTCACACAAGGGGTCAGCTATGACCAGAGTGAAGCACAGCTCCTACAGCCTCCTCCTCTCCTCTCTCATCCTCCTCTCCCCTTGGTTTCACCTCCAACACAGAAACACAGCGAATTAAGATTCTCTACAGCAGACGAAAAAAGCCTCGCCACTCCGCTCGTCTCCTTCGCTCTTCCTGACAGAAGAGAGAGGAGAGGAGGCCGAGCAAACATTATCAGTGTAGCCGTCTCTGCATACACCTCTGACTGGGCTCCCAATTATAGATGGACTCCGCACACGGAGCCAGCTTTTATTTACAGTATTCATTTCAACATGATGAGCGGCGGTATGCTCTGTGCATCTCATTCCCTCTCTCAGAGAGGTGCTAGCCCCTGGCTGTAATTATAAAGACTTTAAACAGACTTCCTGAGAAAACACAGTCATGGAAAAGTTCAAAGCCTGCCATTTGAAGAGGGGAGGGGGGTGACTGTTTACACGTACACACACACAGTGAACTTTCATGCTGAGCGCTTGTCTCTAAAATAACAATGAGCCTAATAGCTAACAGTCTGGCACTGCCTGGACAGATACAAGCAGACTCACACACAAACAGGTCATCACTAACAGAGTGGAAAGCAGATGCCAAAACAAAGGCAAGTGACGATCATTGACCAATGAAGCGGCAGGATATTGCATTGTGACATCAGATCTGTATTCCTGGCTGGATCTAAACTCATGGAGCTGTGACCTGCTTTACAAGGACAACTTAGAGTTCAGCAACAAACATGGCCATGGGAAACTGGGTCGTACTCACTGGGCACCAAACTGAAGCAAACAGATGAAAATGGGAAGGTACCATCTCAACTTGTCCAATAAGAAATGCTTTTTACGTTTTCCATTGCACAACGTTTTGAAACTTTTTGCTATGATGCGTCTTCATGAATACTGCCATCAACTGTGCCTGGGCAATACTGAGAGGTGAGAGACACGGAGGAAGGGAGGAGCTAAAAGTGGAGACATGCACCTGTCAACGGTTTGTAATAAATTAAACGTGAAAAGAAACAGGCCAATCAGATGCAGCGAGAGAGTAGGAAGTTCGAAAACAAGAGAGTTGGGAAAAAGTGAAAAAAAAGAGAGGTTTAAAGATGTGTAGAGGGAGAGATGTGACGAGAAAGGGAGAGAACGATAAAGTGAGGGCGAGAGAGAGATGGAAAGAGAAGAGGTCCATTAGGATTCTGTCCTTGTCTAGCCTCTCTCCTCTCTGTCTGTGGGTGATTAGCCAGTGATGGGGCTGTCTCAGGGTCCTCTCTCTCCCTCCCTCCAATACACACAGCCTAATGAAAGAGCCTCCAACACACACACACACACACACACACACACACACACACACAATCACACCCTGCTCTACTCCCTTTGTCACACTACAACACTCCCATCCATTTTAGATTATAAAAAAAGAGAGTGAAGAGAGGGGGTGTAGATGCAGAGATCTATGTGCCTCTCTTGGCTAACTTATTGCTCTTCTGAGAGACAGAGTCTTCCTATCGAACATCCTCTGATCACAATCTGGGGCGCCATTAACAATCAATGAATAATTCCACTGTCATTCTGCAAAAAAATGTATACAAATGTTTTGCACCATATATCTACTGGAATGGTGTTCCTGGATCTGGAGAAAGACAGTATTGTACTGTACAGTGGCCCTGTATGTAATGTGTGTTTTGGGAGATTTTGCTATCCGGAACGACTAGAAGTCCTCACAAGGATAGTACAGTGTGTGTGTAGTTCAGACTCTGTTCTTGTGCCCTGTTTGCTGGGTTAGAGGTCGACAGCTAATTATAAGATCATTATCATAAGAAGCATACTATCTCCTCTGTCTCGCTCTCTCGCCTGTTCCGCTCCACCCTCCTCCTATCTCTGGGGGAATTTCCCCAGTATAACCGTGGATGGCTGAGAGATTTAACTCTCGTCACAAACAGAGCAGTATGTGTCATATACAGTAGACGAGCCCAGACACAAAGGGAGTTTCACTGTAGGATACACAGAGGGAACACTGAGGAATAGAAATTACATTTTGTCTCTGACTTCAAGGTCACAGGAAGCCCAATGAGATGACGTACTACTATCACTACTATCATGAAACACTCCATTATTGTCAGGGTGTGTGTACTTCCTGCTTCCTGACCCTGTGCAATCTCTGACCCTTGTAACAATCCAGCTTTGTGTTTCCTGTATGCCAGTCAACACATGCACGAATACACTGATAAGGGCAGTCTGTAGAGGTTTGGTAAGCTCTCCTTAGTGCTCTAATGAGCTTAGTGAGAGATACTGATCAGCCCTCGGAGAGTGTGTATGACGAGTCACAACCTTACACACACACACACACACAAACAATCTCGCCACTCCCGTCGCCCCCTACTCACCAGTGGGCTGTATACGTAGCTGGGTCTTGTCGGCCTGCTTGCGGGTCATGGCGAACCAGCTGCGGTCGGGGTCCTGGATCCACTCTGCAGCCTGGCAGTAGAGCAGGCCCTGGTCAGCAGGCTGCAGCCGGTGGATGGTCAGCCTGTAGGACGTAGCGCTGGTCTTATCCAGTCTCAGGTCTCCTGAGGTCATCCTCTGTTTGTATGGCCCGCCGGCCCGGAGGACAAAGTCCCGGGACAGAGTGAGGATCTCCAGGGGTGGGGCGACAGCGTCTTCTGGGGAGCGCAGGTACCAACCCACAGACAGGTGTGTGTGCTGCTCCGTCGCCCGGGAAACCTCACAGCTGAGCTGGAGCGTGTCTCCCTCCACCTGGGAGAGGGTCTGTGGCGGCGCGGCAACGGTGAGGGAGTCGGGGATGACTGCAGGAGGAGAGGAGAGAAAGAAGAAGAGAGAAAAGAAGAGTGTCACATCAGTGGTTCAGTGTTTGCTTAGCACATGGATCAAAGTTGAGGCTTTCATTCCCATATATACAATATTTACACATGTAAACTTTAAGTGGCTTTAGATTAGCATTTGCTATAGGACATTGTTGTTATATTTCTGTTACATCAGCCCTTTGCGTTGACACCTCCTCTTGCGTATAGCATAACCCTCTCAGACATACAGTACCTCCCCCTCCCCTCATAGACCTCACACACAAGCTGTTCACTCCCTTACCATCGGGCGGACGGTATCGGCATGAGGTCTGATACCAACAGGCTCAGAGACAGTTTCTATCTACACGCTATCAGACTGCTGAACACTTGAACTGGACTGACCACCTGCTCAGACTCTTCACACTTTAGCTCACACACACACACATACACACCTCTTATTATTATTGCTAAATATTGCACAATTAAAAATTACATCCACTAACTGGTGCGCCCACACATTGACCCTATCGGTACCCCCTGTATATAGCCTCGCTATTGTTATTTTACCAATTACATCCACTAACTGGTGCGCCCACACATTGACCCTATCGGTACCCCCTGTATATAGCCTCGCTATTGTTATTTTACCAATTACATCCACTAACTGGTGCGCCCACACATTGACCCTATCGGTACCCCCTGTATATAGCCTCGCTATTGTTAATTTACCAATTACGTCCACTAACTGGTGCGCCCACACATTGACCCTATCGGTACCCCCTGTATATAGCCTCGCTATTGTTATTTTACCAATTACATCCACTAACTGGTGCCCCCACACATTGACCCTATCGGTACCCCCTGTATATAGCCTCCACATCGACCCTATCGGTTATTTTACCAATTACATCCATAATAGCCTCCACACATTGACCCTATCGGTACCCCCTGTATATAGCCTCCACATTGACCCTATCGGTACCCCCTGTATATAGCCTCGCTATTGTTATTTTACCAATTATATCCACTAACCAGTGCCCCCACACACTGACCCTCGCTATTGTTATTTTACCCCTATATATAGCCTCCACACATGACCCTATCGGTACCCCCTGTATATAGCCTCCACATCGACCCTATCGGTACCCCCTGTATATAGCCTCCACACATTGACCCTATCGGTACCCCCTGTATATAGCCTCCACACACTGACCCTATCGGTACCCCCTGTATATAGCCTCCACACTGACCCTATCGGTAGCCCCTGTATATAGCCTCCACACATTGACCCTATCGGTACCCCCTGTATATAGCCTCCACATTGACCCTATCGGTACCCCCTGTATATAGCCTCCACACATTGACCCGATCGGTACCCCCTGTATATAGCCTCCACATTGACCCTATCGGTACCCCCTGTATATAGCCTCCACACTGACCCTATCGGTACCCCCTGTATATAGCCTCGCTATTGTTATTTTACCAATTACATCCACTAACTGGTGCGCCCACACATTGACCCTATCGGTACCCCCTGTATATAGCCTCGCTATTGTTATTTTACCAATTACATCCACTAACTGGTGCGCCCACACATTGACCCTATCGGTACCCCCTGTATATAGCCTCCACACATTGACCCGATCGGTACCCCCTGTATATAGCCTCCACATTGACCCTATCGGTACCCCCTGTATATAGCCTCCACATTGACCCTATTGGTACCCCCTGTATATAGCCTCCACACTGACCCTATCGGTACCCCCTGTATATAGCCTCCACACACTGACCCTATCGGTACCCCCTGTATATAGCCTCCACACACTGACCCTATCGGTACCCCCTGTATATAGCCTCCACACATTGACCCTATCGGTACCCCCTGTATATAGCCTCCACATTGACCCTATCGGTACCCCCTGTATATAGCCTCAAAACATTGACCCGATCGGTACCCCCTGTATATAGCCTCCACATTGACCCTATCGGTACCCCCTGTATATAGCCTCCACACTGACCCTATCGGTACCCCCTGTATATGGCCTCCACATTGACCCTATCGGTACCCCCTGTATATAGCCTCCACACACTGACCCTATCGGTACCCCCTGTATATAGCCTCCACACTGACCCTATCGGTACCCCCTGTATATAGCCTCCACACTGACCCTATCGGTACCCCCTGTATATAGCCTCCACAACCTGACCCTATCGGTACCCCCTGTATATGGCCTCCACACTGACCCTATCGGTACCCCCTGTATATAGCCTCCACATTGACCCTATCGGTACCCCCTGTATATAGCCTCCTCCACATTGACCCTATCGGTACCCCCTGTATATAGCCTCCACACACTGACCCTATCGGTACCCCCTGTATATGGCCTCGCTATTGTTATTTTACCGCTGCGGTTTAATTATTGGTTACTTTTATTTTAAATGTTTTACTTATCAATTGTTTACTTAACATCGATTTTCTTAAACTGCATCGTTGGTTAAGGGCTTGTAAGTAAGCATTTCACTGTAAGGTCTACTACATCTGTTGTATTCGGTGCATGTGACAAATAACATTTTTGATTTGATTTATTCTACTGAGCTATTTCCTTTATGTTCATATTCTTATATTTTATATTTCTGATTGTTGTTGCATTGTTGGATGGTGTATACAATGTGTATCCTGTATATGACAACAACAAAAAACTTGAAACTTGTAACTCCACACACACAGTGTTCAACAAGCCAGGGCACGTTCTCCTGACTGACATCCCTAACCCTGTGAAGCCTCAGACGGAGGTCTACCAGATCACACACTCTAAATATACAGACAATGGATTTGGAATGAGAACACATTTCAGCATTAGCTAGCATCGAAAAGTGACAACAGAGAGAGTCAAACCCGGCCGGTTAAGAACAGAGAGAAAGAGACGAAACGCGGGAGAGAAGAAGAGAGTGACATGACAGGTTTGAGAGGGAGGAGTGGTAAAACACTCTATACATCTCCAGAAATAAACCCTGGTTACTCTGTCTGGAGACAGGGATCGGCAGGCGGCAGGATTATTATGGGATGGAAGACTAAATGTCCCAGCAGCAGTCACAGGGTGTGTGTGTGAAGATACCTCCCGTCTAAATGTCTGTCAGTTGGACTCATATCCTGTTTGGGTCCTATTATCTCAGTAGGAAATGGCTCATCTAACCGGTCAGGGGCTTGATGTGATTAACATCTAATGGTTGACACACACACACACACACACTGCCCTAGTATGTATAAAGACAGTGTGTAGGACACAATGTGCAGCAGCAGTCATCCTTTTAGTTGACCTGGACAAATGAATGGAGGATGGTAAAATGCAGGGACTGAGAGTAGGCTTTCCAGTAATACAGTGTAGTATTGTCAAGCCCTGGTTAAGATGCTTGGCTCTTCAAGGGCTTTGTCAAGATATATGATATTGGAGTGCATTGTGCAGCAGGCACATGGTATTGCAAAGCAATTTAAACACATAAACATTGTTATTGTGGAGATGGGCATGGGCTGGTTTCAAGCCTGATGGTATCCATCTATCCCGAAGCTTTCCTGGTATGAATGAGCACATATGCTAACAGCTTGCTTGTCTGTCTTGTTGTCTGTGTCTGTGTCTAGAGCTGGGATGATGAACCTAAAATGATTAACACCAACCATACTAATCACTTATCACAGGCATTTTGCTTACAGTACGTTCGGAAAGAATTCAGACCCCTTGACTTTTTCCACATTTTTGTTAAGTCACAACCTTATTCTAAAATTGATTAAATAGTTTTTTCCCTTATCAATTGACAAACTATACCACATAATGACAAAGCAAAAACAGTTTAGAAATGTTTGAAAATGTTAAAAAATATATATATATAATATATATATATATATTATATTGACATAAGTTTTCAGACCATTTATTCAGTACTTTGTTGAAGCCCATTTGGTAGAGATTACAACCTCAAGTATTTTGGGGTATGATGCTACAAGCTTACATAGTTTACATACTCTCGAAGTCGACTGTGCTTTTAAACAGCTTGGAAAATTCCAGAAAATGATGTCATGGCTTTAGAAGCTTCTGTTAGACTAATTGACATCATATGAGTCAATTGGAGGCCTTACCTTCAAACTCAGTGCCTCGTCGCTTGACATCATGGGAAAATCAAAAGAAATAAGCGAAGACCTCAGAAAAAAAATGTAGATCTCCACAAGTCTGGTTCATCCTTGGGAGCAATTTCCAAATGCCTGAAGGTACCACGTTCATCTGTACAAACAATAGTATGCAAGTATAAACACCATGGGACCACGCAGCCGTCATACCGCTCAGGAAGGAGACGCGTTCCGTCTCTAGGAGACTTTGGTGCGACAAGTGCAAGTCAATCACAGAACAAAAGCAGAGGGCCTTGTGAAGATGCTGGAGGAAACAGGTACAAAATGATCTATATCCACAGTAAAAACGAGTCTTATATCGACATAACCTGAAAGGCCGCTCAACAAGAAAGACACTGCTCCAAAACCACCATGAAAAATCCAGACTTAGGTTTACAACTACACATGGGGACAAAGATCGTACTTTTTGGAGAAATGTCCTCTGGTCTGATGAAACAAAAATATAACTGTTTGGCCATAATGACCATCGTTATGTTTGGAGGAGAAAGGGGGAGGCTTGCAAGCCGAAGAACACCATCCCAACCGTGAAACACGGGGGTGGCAGCATCATGTTGTGGGGGTGGTTTGCTGCAGGAGGGACTGGTGCACTTTACAAAATAGATGGCATCATGAGGATGGAAAATGATGTGGATATATTGAAGCAACATCTCAAGACAGTCAGGATGTTAAAGTTTGGTCGCAAATGGGTCTTCCGAATGGACAATGACACCAAGCATACTTCCAAAGTTGTGGCAAAATGGCTTAAGGACAACAAAGTCAAGGTATTGGAGTGCCCATCACAAAGCTCTGATCTCAATCCTGTAGAAAAGTTGTGGGCAGAACTGAAAAAGTGTGTGCGAGCAAGGAGGCCTACAAACCTGACTCAGTTATTCAGCTCTGTCAGGAGGAATGGGCCAAAATTCACCCAACTTATTGTGGGAAGCTTGTGGAAGGCTACCCGGAACATTTGACCTAAGTTAAACAATTTAAAGGCAATGCTACCAAATACTAATTGAGTGTATGTAAACTTCTGACCCACTGGGAATGTGATGAAAGAAATAAAAGCTGAAATAAATCGCTCTCTACTATTATTCTGACATTTCACGTTCTTAAAATAAAGTGGTGATCCTAACTGACCTACGACAGGGAATTGTTACTCGGATTAAATGTCGGGAATTGTGAAATACTGAGTTTAAACTTATTTGGCTAAGGTGTATGTAAACTTCCGACTTCAACTATGTGCCTTTACTGAGGAGTGGCTTCCGTCTGGCCTCTGTACTATAAAGGCCTTATTAGTGGAGTGCTGCAGAGATGGTTGTCCTTCTGTAAGGTTCTCCCATCTCCACAAAAGAACACTGGAGCTCTGTCAGAGTGATCATCGGGTTCTTGGTCACCTCCCTGACCAAAGCCCTTCTCCCTCGATTGCTCAATTTGGCCGGGCGGCCAGTTCTAGAAAGAGTCTGGGTGGTTCCAAACTTCTTCCATTCAAGAATGATGGCCACTGTTCTTGGGGACCCTCAATGCTGCACACATTTTTTGGTACCCCAGATCTGTACCTCGACACAATCCTGTCTGAGTTATACGGACAATTCCTTCGACCTCATGGCTTGGTTTATTTCTCTGACATGCACTGTCAACTGGGGGACCTTATATAGACAGGTGTGTGCCTTTCCAAATCATATCCAATCAATTGAATTTACCACAGGTGGACTCCAAATTGTAGAAACATCAAGGATGATCAAAGGAAACAGGATGCACCAGAGATCAATTTCCAGTCTCATAGCAAAGGGTCTGAATACTTATGTAAATAAGGTATTTCTATTTTTTACTTTAAATAAAATGTGCAAAAATGTCCAAAAACCTGGACATTTTTTTGAATAAAGCTGTAAATGTGGAATGTGGAAAAAGTCAAGGCGTCTGAATACTTTCCGAAGGGACTGTACATCGTTCATTACAATATGTAGCCTACACTACAGAAATGCGAGTGATTGTTCATGGGACAATTGATGGCTACAACCATCAAACCAGTAGCAGTAGCTTAAAGGATAATACAATTTTTAAAAACTACTGTGGTGCACATTAATGTTAAACTTATCATTCCATTTTTTATTATCGCAATTAAGTCAGGCGATTTATCGCAATATGGACTTTTGTCCATATCGTCCAGCTCTGTGTGTGTGTGTGTGTGTGTTTGTGCCCGCACACTTGAACAGGGGACAGATTCTGAGAGATGGAGCAGGAATAAGAGAGACAGACACCACGACAGAGTGATCAGAGAGATCGAATAAGAGAGAGACAGACACCACGACAGAGTGATCAGAGAGATCGAATAAGAGAGAGACAGACACCACAACAGAGTGATCAGAGAGATAGAATAAGAGACAGACACCACGACAGAGTGATCAGAGAGATAGAATAAGAGAGAGAGACACCACGACAGAGTGATCAGAGAGATAGAATAAGAGAGAGACACCACGACAGAGTGATCAGAGAGATCGAATAAGAGAGAGACAGACACCACGACAGAGTGATCAGAGAGATCGAATAAGAGAGAGACAGACACCACGACAGAGTGATCAGAGAGATCGAATAAGAGAGAGACAGACACCACGACAGAGTGATCAGAGAGATAGAATAAGAGAGAGACAGACACCACGACAGAGTGATGATCAGAGACAGACACCACGACAAGTGATCAAGAGAGAGAGACAGACACCACGACAGAGTGATCAGAGAGATAGAATAAGAGAGAGACAGACACCACGACAGAGTGATCAGAGAGATCGAATAAGAGAGAGACAGACAACGACAGAGTGAGAGACAGAGACAGACACCACGACAGAGTGATCACGACAGAGTGATCAGAGAGATAGAATAAGAGAGAGACAGACACCACGACAGAGTGATCAGAGAGATCGAATAAGAGAGAGACAGAGTGATCAGAGAGATCGAATAAGAGGGGAGGATCTGGTTACTGCAGTTTATCACCGGGGAGAAAAACCTAACATGAAAGGAGAGGGATGAAAATGACAGGGAATAATTACGTTTGTCCTTCATTCCCATTGAAATAGTGCTCATGTGCGCTCCGGAAATGGAACATTTAGCATGTCAGTATACAGATTTGGGTTGCATTGAGCTGAAATGACTTTGAATTCACTGAAATAGTTTGGAATTGATTAGAGTTGACGAGGGTTGAATGAGTTACAGGCAATCCCTGTCACTAAGGGTAAAAGTTGTTTTCTCCGTGTCAACACCAAATATCTGTTACTTAGCGACGAGTACAACTGTACCATCAATCGATTGCCAACAAGTAGCAGGTTAACCACGGTAGCACTCCTAACCAATGTGTTCTGCCTTGGATCCATATGGATGGAGAATAAATGTGTTTGTGTCTTACAAAATTCTCAGTTGGCACTGGAGTAAGCCAACTGGCACATGGTGCTGTTCCTTGATATGGTAGCTTGAATGTTCTATGAGAGGGCTGAAGGAGAGAGGCTCTGTATGGCAGTTTCCTGATGCTGCCTGTGATACATAGGGCATTTCAGATGTCTGAAGGCTACTTAGGGAGAGAATGTTCGTTGGTGTGACAGAGGCCTTATTTGGTGTGTGAAAAGCATAGCAGAGAGCAGCTCTCACACAGAGACCACACTATACCACCCCGATCAACAGGAGAGAGAGGGAGAGATTTACAACATGATCGAGAGGGAGAAAGAAAGAGAAAAAAGGAGAGGAGAGCCTACTCATTCCACAACAACCCTCCTACGCTACAGCCTCCTGTTGCCATAACAACCCACCTACTTTACACTACTGAGGTTCCCCCTAAAACAGCCCAGAGTTGCCATAACAACATCTCCACTTCCATACATCTTTCCCATGGTCCCCCTCCCCCCAAAGAATCTGGATAACTGCAAAATGAAAACATGCTGCTCTTCTCTACATCCCTGGGTTGACAGGTCCACAAAACAGCTGGGTTGGACTGACACAAAACAGCTGGGTTGGACTGACACAAAACAGCTGGGTTGACAGGTCCACAAAACAGCTGGGTTGGACTGACACAAAACAGCTGGGTTGACAGGTCCACAAAACAGCTGGGTTGGACTGACACAAAACAGCTGGGTTGGACTGACACAAAAACAGCTGGGTTGGACTGACACAAAAACAGCTGGGTTGGACTGACACAAAACAGCTGGATTGGACTGACACAAAACAGCTGGATTGGACTGACACAAAAACAGCTGGGTTGGACTGACACAAAAACAGCTGGGTTGGACTGACACAAAACAGCTGGGTTGGACTGACACAAAAACAGCTGGGTTGGACTGACACAAAAACAGCTGGGTTGGACTGACAAAAACAGCTGGGTTGGACTGACACAAAAACAGCTGGGTTGGACTGACACAAAAACAGCTGGGTTGGACTGACAAAAACAGCTGGGTTGGACTGACAAAAACAGCTGGGTTGGACTGACACAAAAACAGCTGGGTTGGACTGACACAAAAACAGCTGGGTTGGACTGACACAAAAACAGCTGGGTTGGACTGACACAAAAACAGCTGGGTTGGACTGACACAAAAACAGCTGGGTTGGACTGACACAAAAACAGCTGGGTTGGACTGACACAAAAACAGCTGGGTTGGACTGACACAAAAACAGCTGGGTTGGACTGACACAAAAACAGCTGGGTTGGACTGACACAAAACAGCTGGGTTGGACTGACACAAAAACAAACATAGCCCACTTACTGTACTGTCCCCCAAGGCCAATCAAATCCTGTCTAGAATGCATTCAACCAATCAGACATTACCCATTGGGGTCGTGGGGTCAGAGCCCAGGTGATAAACACACTGATGTGATCTACTTGAGATTCTCCCAATCGCCCCTTGACCTCAATCTGAGCAGTATTAAGGATGAGACGAAGCAAACATGCAAGCCCGTGCATACACTGCAGGAGTATGGACTTGGCCTGAATCTTGGAGAGACTTCCTGGCCAGCCCATACTACTGCTGCTGCTGGTACGTGGACTTGTTTTGTCTTAAGTAAGAGATAGTACTATGAAAACAGGCTACAAACATCTACAATCACAACTTGGTCACATCCTGTGGTTGGTATGATTGCTGCCATGACAGTACATTTGTTGCCAACTACCAGATGTTCCATTGGCATTGTCTAAAATGCCATTGTGGTCTCACAGTAAACAATGACATCCAGTTTGGTCATATCATCATGAGTCACGTCTGAACGCGTCACAAGGTGCGTTAAAACGTAGAGTTGATGTAAGTGCCCCTGCAGAAATTCACTCTGGAGTGCCAGAGTGCGCTGAGAGTGCGCTCTGGGTGTTCGTAAATTCAGAGCGTTGTCAGATTGTCCATTTGATCAATTCCGTGCGTTGTCAGATTGTCCGTTCGTAAATTCAGAGTGCACACTGGACACTCTGGCCGAGGAGTAGGGTTGATCCAAGAGTTCTGACCTCACAACGGCAGTCAAGCACGTGAGCTAACTGGTTAAAGTTGGCTTGCTAGCTAGCTACCTCCAGATACAAATGAGAGAACACCTCACTCTGACCATTTTACTCGCCCTAGCAGAGGTGGTTAGGCCGTTTACATGTTATCTAAAGCGTTGGTGACTAACTGTGCTGATGGCAACAATTGAATGACATTTTATTGCCAACATTTACTGACACCAGTCATATTTAACATCACTAGGGTAGGGGGCAGCAGTCGGAATTTTGGATGAACAGCGTGCCCAAATTAAAACTGCCTGCTACTCAGGTCCAGAAGATAGGATATGCATATAATTAGTGGATTTGGATAGAAAACACTCTAAAGTTTCCAAAACTGTTAAAATAATGTCTGTGAGTATAACAGAACTGATATGACAGGCGGAAACCAGAGGACAATCCAACCAGGAAGTACTATTATTTTGAAAGGCTGTTTTTCCATTGAAAGCCTATCCACCACACAAAGACTTTGGACCCAGTTCACGAGCTCCGTGTCTTCATCTACATGTGGCCAGTCTTTAGGCATTGTTTCAGGCTTTTACTCTGAAAAATGAGGGAGATACAGCACTTTCAATCAGTGACCAGTGGAAATTTCCATTCATCAGCCATGCGCCCTGATCGGGAACCCGCCTTTCTTGTTTCTCCTTTCCTATTGACAAAGCTTTTGCCCGGTTGAAATATTGATTATTTATGACAAAAACAACCGGAGGATTGATTTTAAACATCGTTTGCCATGTTTCTACTAACTTTTATTGTACTTTTTTATTTTATTTACTTTTCGTCTGGAATTAGTGCACACGCCCTTTATTACTGGATTACTGGACAAAACGTGCGAACAAAAGGGAGGTATTTGGTCATAAAGAGGGATATTAATCGAACAAAAATAACATTTATTGTCTAACATGGAGACCTGGGAGTGCCAGCAGATGAAGATCATCAAAGGTAAGTGATACATTTTTATGCTATTTCTGATTTTTGTGACACTCTCCTTGACACAGCGGTTGCATTAACCTCTTGCCTCTACTTGGGACGCTTGCGTCCCAACTAGAGCTCTGGAAATGCAAATGCGCTACGCTAAATGCTAATAGTATTAGTTAAAACTCAAAAGTTCATTAAAATACACATGCAGGGTATCAAATTAAAGCTACACTCGTTGTGAATCCAGGCAACAAGTCCGATTTTTAAAATGCTTTTCGGCGACAGCATGAGAAGCTATTATCTGATAGCATGCACCAATACACTACAACAGAAAAGCACAGCAGGGGACGTAAACAAAATAATTAGCATTTCGGCGTTACACAAACCGCACAATAAAATAGAAAACAGTCATTACCTTTCACCATCTTCTTTGTTGGCACTCCTAGATGTCCCATAAACACTATTGGGTCTTTATTTCGATTAAATCGGGCCATATAAAGCAAAGATATCGTTATATGTAGACTGTGTGATAAACGAAAAAAACAGCGATTTCACAACGTAACGTCATTTTTTAAAATTCAAAAAGTAGACGATAAACTTTCACAAAACACTTCGAAATACGTTTGTAATGCTACTTTAGGTATTAGTAAACGTTAATAAGCGATAAAAATCATCCGTAGGCGATGTAAATATCATTAGCTGTCGTCTTGGAAAAAATTTCAGGAGAGAGCTCTTCCGGAATGACCTGGGCGGAGACCGGAGGTAAGTCGTGCCCCTCTTTCGGTTCAACCAAGAATCAAAGAGGATTCAATTCACAAGACTCTAGACAACATGGGGATGCTGTGGGAGTTGAATGCTCGGTCTTATCTAATTCGGCTCACTGTTAACAATTGCTTGAAGTGGCGCAAGGATATTTATTTCCATTTTCTGTGATCAGGTTTTCCTGCGCTTTCCGATGTAACGCACGTTATGTAATAGCCACAGTCGTGATTTAACCAGTTTTAAAAACGTCCGAGGGTTTCCTATCCACACATTCTAACCATATGAACGTACTATATTCCTGGCATGAGTAGCAGGGCGCTGAAATGTTCAAAAAAGTAGAGGGTTGACTTAAGAGGTTAAGGAGTAGTGTATCTATATTTCCATGAATAACACTTGTATTGTTTATCAATGTTTATGATGAGTATTTCTGTAATTTGATGTGGCTCTCTGCACTTTCACCGGATGTTTGTTTGAGACAATGCATTTCTGACCATAATGCGCCAATGTAAACTGAGATTTTTGGATATATATATGAACTTTATTGAACAAAACCTACATGTAATGTGTAACATGAAGTCCTATGAGTGCCATCTGATGAAGATCATCAAAGGTTAGTGATTCATTTTCTCTATTTCTGCTTTTTGTGACTCTTCTCTTTGGTTGAAAAATGGTTGTATGTTTTTCTGTGACTAGGTGCTGACCTAACATAATCGCATGGTATGCTTTCGCAGTAAAGCCTTTTTGAAATCGGACACTGTGGTTGGATTTACAAGAAGTGTATCTTTAAAATGGTGAATAATACTTGTATGTTTGTGGAATTTTAATTATTGGATTTCCGCCCTTAAATTTTACTGGCTTTTGTCGAGGTGGGACGCTACCGTCCCACTGGTACCAGAGAGGTTAACGGGTGTTACGCATTCGTAAATTAATCTGTTATTCTGCTCTGTCGCACACTCAGACAAAAGTGTTCTGAAATCAGGAATACATAGCCAGGGTAAATTTACGAACGCATCCTTTAAAAAAAAGAAATCATACCAAAAATGTCTGTTTTTTGCATGGGATCAATCTACCGTATTCGCCAATGTCGACATTCTGCATCTGCGATAGAAGGTGGCAGACCTACAGCGGTGTGCCAGACCAGGAGTCATGCCGAAAATGGATTTTCTCACAATAACTTCTGTAGCGTACAAACGGAAAGATGAGACTCAAGAACACAATGGTGTCCTTTATTTTGCTCTACACCCACAAGACTTGTCTGAAGGCAGGCCGGTACCAGTAGAAACACACACTATTGATGGAAGTACAGTGCATTCGGAAAGTATTCAGACCCCTTCGCTTTTTTCAACATTCCGTTACGTTACTGCCATATTCTAAAATGGATCAAATAAATAAAAAATTCCTCAATCTACACACAATATCCCATAATGACAAAGGGGAGACAGGTTTTCAGAAATCTTGGCAAATGTATTAATTTTTTTTTAAACAGATAGCTTGTTTACATAAGTATTCAGATCGTTTGCTATGAGACTTGAAATTGAGCTCAGGTGCATCCTGTTTCCATTGATCAACTTGGAGTCCAACTGTGGTAAATTCAATTGAATGGACCCGATTTGAAAATGCACACACCTGTCTATATAAAAGGTCCCATAGTGATAACACAAAAACCAAGCCATGAGGTTGAACGAATTGTCCGTAGAGCTCTGAGACAAGGATTGTGTCCAGGCACAGATCTGGAAAAGGGTACCAAAAAATGTCTGCAGCATTAAAGGTGCCCAAGAACACAGAGGCCAACACCATTCTTACATCGAAGAAGATTGGAACCACAAAGTCTCTTCCTAGAGCTGGCTGCCCAGCCAAACTCAGCAATCAGGGGAGCAGGGCCTTGGCCAGGGAGGTGACCAAGAACCTGATGGTCACTCTGACAGAGCTCCAGAGTTCCTCTGTGGAGATGGGAGAACCTTCCAGAATGATAACCATTTCTGCAGCACTCCATCAATCAGGCCTTTATGGTAGAGTTGCCAGGCGGAAGCCACTTCCCAGTAAAAAGGCACATAGCAGCCCGCGTGCAGTTTGCCAAAAGGCACCTAAAGGACTCTCAGATCATGAGAAACACGATTCTCTGGTCTGATGAAACCAAGATTGAACTTTTTGTACTGAATGCCAAGCGTCACGTATGGCAGAAACCTGGCACCATCCCTATTGTGAAGCATGGTGGTGGCAGAATCATGCTGTAGGGATTTTCTTTCAGCAACAGTGACTGGGAGACTAGTCAGGATCGAGGTAAAGATGAACGGTGGAAAGTAGAGAGATCCTTGATGAAAACCTGACCTCAGACTTGGGTGAAGGTTCACATTCCTACAGGACAACGACCCTACGCACACAGCCAAAACACAGGAGTGGCTTCGGGACAAGTCTCTGAACATTGTCCGGACTTGAACCCGATCAAACATCTCTGGAGAGACCTGAAAATGGCTGTACAGCAACGCTCCCCATCCGACTTGACACAGCTTGAGAGGATCTGCAGAGAAGAATGGGAGAAACACACCAAATACAGGTGTGCCAAGGTTGGAGCTTTATATCCAAGAAGACTCGGGGCTCTAATCGCTACCAAAGCTGCTTCAACAAAGTCTTAAGTTAATGGTCTGAATACTTATGCAAATGTGATGTCATTTTTTATTTTTTTTATACATTTGCAAACATTTCAAAAAACCTGTTTTTGCTTTGTCATTATGGGGTATTGTGTGTAGATTGATGAAGAAAAAAAAGATTTACTCAATTTTAGAATAAGTTTAACGTAACAAACGTCGAAAAAGTCAAGGGGTCTGACTACTTTCCGAATGCATTGTATATATACACACGGTATGGAAGTACTTCAGTGCCCCCCAGCAGTGAGGCCAAATCCATAATAAATGTTCCATTGTTAATAATGTTCCATAATAATGTTCAATTGTTATATACTTACAAGGGTTCCAAATCAAATCGCTAAAATGATCCTTGGTATGACCATTTCAAAACCATTCAAAATGTTAACTTAGTAGAAACCCAGCCATGGGCCCTTATACCAGGGCTATTCAAGTATATTCTTACTGGGGCCAGATTTGAAAAAGGTTATTTACAGGGGGGCCCAATATTTTCTACATGGGACTACTCTTACTCTTCCTAAGACCAGTAAAAAAAATATCCACAAAACACAATAATAATCTTAAAACGCACTTTAACTCAAATTAAATGTTGCTAAAAGTTCATTTTAAGTGCTTTAAGATGAACCTAATTCAGTGCAAATTGTTTCAATAATGGAACATTGGTACTTATAACACAGTTGACTTGCATCACATGAATTACTTTCTACTTTCCTGTCCTTTATAGAGTCATCTTTTGTTTTTATTTGCACAGAGGAAACCTTTTATGCATGGCATTTTGCAGTTGACCAGCATCACATTCTGTTCTATTTGATAATTATTATTTTTTTAATTATCAATGAGAGAGGCTGGACTGAGGGCTTGTAGGCCTGTTGTAAGGCAGGTTCTCACCACTTCACCAGACATCACCGACAACAACCGCCGCCTATGGGTACAAACCCACCGTCGCTGGACCAGACAGGACTGGCTGCTCTTCACTGCCGAGTCGCTGTTTTGTCTCACCAGGGGTGATGTTCGGATTCACGTTTATCGTCGAAGGAATGAGTGTTACATTGAGGCCTTTACTCTGGAGCGGGATTGAGGTGGAGGGTTCGTCATGGTCTGGGGCGGTGTGTCACAGCATCATGGGACTGAGCTTGTTGAGATTGCCTGCAATGACAACGCTGTGTGTTACAGGGAAGACATCCTCCTCCCTCATGTGGTACCCTTCCTGCAGGCTCATCCTGACATGACCATCCAGCATGACAATGCCACCAGCTACACTGCTCATTCTGTGCGTGATTTCCTGCAAGACAGGAATGTCAGTGTTCTGCCATGGCCAGCGAAGAGCCCGGATCTCAATCCCATTGAGCACGTCTGGGACCTGTTGGATCGGAGGGTGAGGGCTAGGGCCATTCCCCCCAGAAATGCCCGGGAACTTGCAGGTGCCATGGTGGAAGAGTCAGGTCACATCTCACAGCATGAACTGGCAAATCTGGTGCAGTCCATGAGGAGGAGATGCACTGCAGTACTTAATGCAGCTGGTGGCCACACCAGATACTGACTGTTACTTTTGACCCCACACAATGGAGTGTTTTGTTTGGGCTAAAATCAGTCATGTCAACTATTTTATCCCTCCTCTTAGTCCAAAATGAAGTCCATTCAATTGATTGAAGACGTCACTAACAAACATCTGATATGAAGTCCTCATCAAACATTGTCGCTAGATAGTTGCTTTTCTTCGCCACAAGAAAGCAAACACCCATCTCCTCCCTAAACTCACATAGGCCGCTCTCTTGACAGCATTATTACCCATGCTTAGCCACTGATCGTGATGTAAAAGTAGAGCATGTTGCTCAGCAGTCTACAAAACAAGCCATGTTGATCGGATAAAGGTCATGATAGTTATAACCGAGTCCATGGTGTTTTTTAACTCACCGCTGAGTTAAGAGTAAAGCATGTTCTGATGTACCAGGCAGTGTAGTGATCTCATCTGCAGTGAAAGAGCCGATAGGCTGGCAGACAGACCCTGTACCTCTGTTAGCAGCTTTGATTGGCTGTAACTGGTATGGTGGGTGATATTGATTGACAGTATTTAAATGTGAAGTATTTGTAAAGTATTTGAACGAAGGCTCCTTCTCGCACTAAACATAGTATTTTTTGCTGACTTTGTTGAATCAATGATGTTCAGAATTGATCAAAGGGCTATTCTAAAATGTACAAACGGGCCAGATCTGGCCGCCAGTCGAATAGCCCTGCCTTCGACCTTAGTTATTAAATAACAGAGGAAGGGTCTCTCCCTCTGTCGCTAGTCCCTCTGGACGGCATTTCATGTAGCGTCCCAAATCATCTGAGAGGGATGAGCGAGGGAGGAAAAGAGAGAGAGAGCGGTAAAGACGATGACATTGCAGATCAAACGGCTCAAGTTCACTTCAAAACCCTGTCCTGAATTACATCTAACCTTTATGTCACCATTAATAAGTTACACTGAACGAACTCTCCTCTTTGAAGAAAGCCATCGGAGTAGATTAAAATAATGTGTGTGTACTTGTGTGTGTTCCTGTGGACTGTGACGGGTCAATCCTCGTTACCAGATTTCTCTGCAGAGCTGAGTCACTTGGAAGTGCCCACTGACACACAACTACTAGTAATAATCCAAGCATCGAGTTACCCTCAATAGAAATAAAAATGTTGAGGGGCAACCAGTATGGCTGACACGACCCATGTGACTCAGCACAGGGAGAGCTGTGACCATGACCACACTGATCTGGAAAGGAGGACATTTGTTAATGCAATATTCGCTCAGAAATTGTGTCATTGGTTGAGACGTCTCGTTGTTTGGATGTGAAAATTCAACTGGGGCGGCGCTCGGAGGGCTGTGTGTGGCTGTGCATGTGGGTGTTTGAGTGAGAAAGACACCGACGAGAGCCAACCCGTAAAAGCACAGCCCCCTTAATCATCAACAGAGAACTTTGAGAGTTAAAGTGTTAGACTAGTGAAAACAGACATTATAGAACATAATAACACTATAAGAGAAGAGAAAGCAGAGAATGGTGAGGACAAGGTAGGATAATTAGCAGTAATTGCTCTGTGAGAAACATAGATTTCTGCTCAGAGGAAAATGGAGAAGGTGTGTGTGTGTGTGTGTGTGTGTGTACACACAGGAGATGCATACGAATCCAGTGATGACTAGAGGAATGGGCATATGTGTACTATTTATTTCCCTCCGTCTTCCTCTCTATGGCTTAGAGCTGGCAGTGAGTCAGAGAGGGATGAATACATTCTCAGGATTAGCAAGAGGGAGGAGTAGGATGAGGATGATGCTGATCAGAGAGAGGATGAAGAGGATGATTGAGGAAGAGGATCATGAGTGTTCTGCTAGGCCCGATGAGCCTCACTTTAGATGTTGAATGAACATATTCAGAGAGGAGAGGAGAGCAGAGGAGCGAGGAGAGAGTAGAGCAAAGGAGAGGAGGGGAGAGCAGAGGAGAGAGGAGAGAGTAGAGCAAAGGAGAGGAGGGGAGAGCAGAGGAGAGAGTAGAGCAAAGGAGAGGAGGGGAGAGAGGAGAGCAGAGGAGAGAGGAGAGAGTAGAGCAAATGAGAGAGGATAGAGTAGAGCAAAGGAGAGGAGGGTAGAGAGGAGAGCAGAGGAGAGAGGAGAGCAAAGGAGAGAGGAGAGAGTAGAGCAAAGGAGAGGAGGGGAGAGGAGGGGAGAGGAGAGCAGAGGAGAGCAAAGTAGAGAGGAGAGGAGGGTAGAGCAGAGGAGAGAGGAGGGTAGAGCAGAGGAGAGAGGAGAGAGTAGAGCAAAGAAGAGGAGGGGAGAGCAGAGGAGAGGAGGGTAGAGAGGAGAGCAGAGGAGAGAGGAGAGCAAAGGAGAGAGGAGAGAGTAGAGCAAAGGAGAGGAGGGGAGAGCAGAGGAGAGAGGAGAGCAAAGTAGAGAGGAGAGGAGGGTAGAGCAGAGGAGAGGAGGGTAGAGCAGAGGAGAGAGGAGAGCAGTAGAGAGGAGAGCAAAGTAGAGAGGAGAGGAGGGTAGAGCAGAGGAGAGGAGGGTAGAGCAGAGGAGAGGAGGGTAGAGCAGAGGAGAGGAGGGTAGAGCAGAGGAGAGAGGAGAGAGAGAGCAAAGGAGAGGAGGGAGAGCAGAGGAGAGGAGGGTAGAGAGGAAAGCAGAGGAGAGAGGAGAGGAGGGTAGAGAGGAAAGCAGAGGAGAGAGGAGAGCAAAGGAGAGAGGAGAGCAGAGGAGAGGAGGGTAGAGAGGAGAGCAGATGAGAGGAGAGCAGAGGAGAGAGGAGAGAGTAGAGCAAAGGAGAGGAGGGGAGAGCAGAGGAGAGGAGGGGAGAGCAGAGGAGAGAGGAGAGCAAAGGAGAGGAGGGGAGAGCAGAGGAGAGGAGGGTAGAGAGGAGAGCAGAGGAGAGAGGAGAGCAAAGGAGAGGAGGGGAGAGCAGAGGAGAGAGGAGAGAGTAGAGCAAAGAAGAGGAGAGGAGAGCAGAGGAGAGGAGGGTAGAGAGGAGAGCAGAGGAGAGAGGAGAGCAAAGGAGAGAGGAGAGAGGAGAGCAAAGGAGAGGAGGGGAGAGCAGAGGAGAGAGGAGAGAGTAGAGCAAAGAAGAGGAGAGGAGAGCAGAGGAGAGGAGGGTAGAGAGGAGAGCAGAGGAGAGGAGGGTAGAGAGGAGAGCAGATGAGAGGAGAACAGAGGAGAACAGAGAAAGACGACAACCACAGTGTTGGATCTAGGGCCACAGCAGGGGGCACATTCATAATACAACACATACAGACAATGAGCCATACTGCCTATCAAACATAGTCGGTGTGTGTGTACACTCTCACGAACATATCCCAAGCTCTCTCTCAGTCTCCCACACAGTGCTATAAAAACCACACCGTGTCCAATCACCTAAAATGAACAGAGGAGACAGATGGAGGAAGGGAGGGAGGGCAGTAAAGAGGTAGTGGGAGAAGGGATGACAAGACACTCAAGTGTGTCTGCAGAAATAGTTCTGAGCTATTCAACATCAGACATCTGGCAGGCCAGCTAATGGAGTAACCACATCCAGGTGGTGTGTCACTGTGACTGCAGCCCACATGAAGGCTCTACTGTTAAACAAGGGCCGCTGAATCCTCCTCGCCTCTCGCTGTCCCTTTTCACACTCCTACTCTTCCATTCTTTGCCTTTTTTACTCCGAATTCTTCACGCTCTCCACACTCTTTCATGCACCCTTTCTCTCACAGTCTCATGGTTCTCTTTCTTTAGCTAAGCGGTTTGTCAGCACCCAATTATCACATTCTGCTTCTCTCACTCTCCTTCTCTCTATCCTCTAGTCAATCACACAACACACATACTGGCTGATACTGAGTGAGCTTTTCTCTCACACTACCTTGCTGACTGGGCTGTTCATGCAAGCTGCTCTGTCTCTCCCCTCACTCTATTTGAACATAGATGATTTCATATGGAAGTTATACAATCACAACTAGACTAGATGTACGGGTGAGAGCAGACCCCCTGCGAATATTACTGCTCACTATACCAAGATGAAAATATGTGTGCCACACACACACACACACCTCTGGCACACCTAACACACACACACAAAAAGAACCGCGGTACCACACATACAGAGCGACACAGCAACACACACACACGTCAATATGGGAGCCCTGAGGGGACAGCTGCTCTCTCTCAACACACACGTCAGTATGGGAGCCCTGAGGAGACAGCTGCTCTCTCTCAACACACACACACACACACGTCAGTATGAGAGCCCTGAGGGGACAGCTGCTCTCTCTCAACACACACACGTCAATACGGGAGCCCTGAGGAGACAGCTGCTCTCTCTCAACACACACGTCAGTATGGGAGCCCTGAGGAGACAGCTGCTCTCTCTCAACACACACACACGTCAGTATGAGAGCCCTGATGGGACAGCTGCTCTCTCTCAACACACACACACACGTCAGTATGAGAGCCCTGAGGGGACAGCTGCTCTCTCTCAACACACACACACGTCAGTATGAGAGCCCTGAGGTGACAGCTGCTCTCTCTCAACACACACACACGTCAGTATGAGAGCCCTGAGGGGACAGCTGCACTCTCTCAACACACACGTCAATATGGGAGCCCTGAGGAGACAGCTGCTCTCTCTCACACACACACACACACACACACACATCAGTATGAGAGCCCTGAGGGCGACAGCTGCTCTTTCTCAACACACACACGTCAGTATGAGAGCCCTGAGGGGACAGCTGCTCTCTCTCAACACACACGTCAATATGGGAGCCCTGAGGAGACAGCTGCTCTCTCTCAACACACACGTCAGTATGGGAGCCCTGAGGAGACAGCTGCTCTCTCTCAACACACACACACACACATCAGTATGAGAGCCCTGAGGCGACAGCTGCTCTCTCTCAACACACACACACACGTCAGTATGAGAGCCCTGAGGGGACAGCTGCTCTCTCTCAACACACACACATCAGTATGAGAGCCCTGAGGCGACAGCTGCTCTCTCTCAACACACACACGTCAGTATGAGAGCCCTGAGGAGACAGCTGCTCTCTCTCAACACACACACGTCAGTATGAGAGCCCTGAGGAGACAGCTGCTCTCTCTCAACACACACACGTCCCTCTCTCACCTTCAGCCCCTCAACTAGCCAATTCCCCTCCCCTCTTCACTGAAACACGGAGTCACAGACAGAGGGGGGAGCACTGTATTCAAAAAGGGACACACGTTGATCTGGAAGCGCGGGAATCAGTGGATTTTGTTATTGTAGCAGCTGAAAGGTGAGGTGGAGTTAGTTGGCTGATTCATGGAGAGAGGATGTAGCATGAGGAGCTGTTTACACAAAGACAGGAGTACAGATTTAACACACACACACACACACTCCCATGAAAACACCCGCGCACGCACACACACACACACTCCCATGAAAACGCACACACACACACTCCCATGAACACACACACACACACACACACACACACACACACACACTCCCATGAAAACACACGCACGCACGCACGCACGCACGCACACACACACGAGAGCATGGAAGTAGGTTGAACATTTGAAAACACACACACACTCGCTTTCTCTCTGACACGATTCCTATCCTCCTAGAGACCCAGCAAGCAAAGGAGCTTGAGAAAGAGAGAGTTTTAGGGAAGAAAGAGAAAAGCGAGAGATTAAAAAGAGAGAGGCGTGAGAGGAGGGGTAGTTTGGAAAGAGAGGTGGGTGTATGAAAGACAAATCTTCCTAAGATGAGCGTTTGAGAAGTGTTCAGGCAATGCTGTCGCTGAATAAAATCCTTGGGAGCATCAAATACATACACACAATGCTTTTAAACACAAGAAAACATCAGTTTCCTGCCATCACTCGTTTTCTATCTCATTCCCCTGTTCTCTACCTCGGTTTCTCGTTCTATGACTCGCTCTCAACTTAAGGATATCCCTTCCGTCCATCTCCCTCGGCCCCCGTTTCTCCACCTCTCCCTCGTCTCTCACTCCTCTAACCGTACTGACTTGTGTACTGTAACAGTAAACATTCTACTGTACTCAAACATACTGTATATTGTCTAAGAATGGATGAATTCCCAAAAAAGGGCAAAAACAATGTAACCAGAATAAAAGCAGTCATCTACTGTATGTAACCTAGTTACTATTTTTGTTACAGGGCTTCACCTCCCTCTCTCTGCCTCTTACACTTAGAGAAGCACCCCACCCTCTCTTTTCATCCCTCCCTCTCTTCCATCCCCCACTCTCTCCAGCCCCAGATGGTCAAGTACTGTGACCAATTGAAGACAACCCTGGGAACAGAGCCAGTTACAGCCTCAGCCATCTGACCAGCACTACTGTGTGTGTGTGTTTAGATCACTGCAGGCTTTGTCTCATTGCCACTTCCAGGTGGTGCTGCTTGCTTTTGGAGGATTGTGTATATATGTATGTTGTGTGAATAACTGGAAAATAAGCCAATCTCCAGAAGCACTTGCAGATTATAGCAGGAGCACAGGGTAGAGGTCTGGTCTGTAAGACAGGGCTAGTCCTTTCCTTCATCAGACCAACCCCCATGCACCCACAGACAGCAATGCAGCCATCAACTATATGGAGACCAAGAGAGACAGGGGTGTCTGGTTGGTGACCAGTGTGTGTGTGTGTGGTGCTGATGGGGGAGGGGAGTGTGGGGAGGGGTGTGTGTGTGGACTGTGTCTGTGTGTGAAGAAAGGGGTTCAGGGTGGGGAGGGGAGGGGCTGGAATATGCTAAACCTGGTGTGTGTCTGTGTGGGACATGAATGTGCAGTCTGGAGATTCCCAGGAGGGTAGTGTGGGGTGGGGAAATACCATCTGGTGTGTGTGTGCATGTGCGTGTGTGAGGGGCGGGGACATGCATGTGAAGTCTGGGGTGAGAGTGGGTAGAGTAGAACCACTAGGAACCAGTCCAGCAGGGTAGCAGATGAGAGGAGCAACTGTCTGAGCTAGAGCCAGCACACACACTCTCTCTCTGGCAGAGCTCAACCCTGGCACAGGGGCACAGGTGGCAGCATATGTCTGCACCCGCCTGTTCGGAGGGAAAGACAGAGGAAGAGAGTGTGTGTGTGGTAGGTAGAGAGTGTGTGTGTGTGGTAGGTAGAGAGAGTGTGTGTGTGGTAGGCAGAGAGAGTGTGTGTGGTAGGTAGTGTGAGTGTGTGTGTGGTAGGTAGAGTGTGTGTGTGGTAGGTAGAGTGTGTGTGTGGTAGGTACGCACTAGCTCATGCTATGGAGATTGAGGACATAGTTATCGTCAGAGTGGAAGTCTTTTTGCCTTTATTTAACCTTTATTTAACTAGGCAAGTCAGTTAAGAACAAATTCTTATTTACAATGGCAGACTACAACGGCCAAACCCGGACAACGATGGGCCAATTGTGCGCCGCCCTTTGGGACTCCCAATCATGGCCGGTTGTGAAACAGCCTGGATTCGAACCAGGGTATCTGTCGCCTTTTGCACTGAGTTGCAGTGCCTTAGACCGCTGGCTACTCGGGAGCCTGTTTTACTGTGTAGGGTGTTCAGACTGCAGGCTGAGTTAGTTTTCCTCCATTTACACAGAGGCTCAGACAGACATCCTGGGGCTGTAGAGCCCATTCTGAAACATTTTACAGTAGACATTTTAACTAAATCACAATTTTTCATTCCAAATAATGAGGGGCTGATTAGCATGCTAACGAGGCGGTCACGATGTTAATCTCTAAACTGATACCAGCACTACCTCCACACACAGAGAGACAGGCGGAGAGAAAGGCAGAACGAGCAGGAGGATTGACTGGTTTAATAATGCTTTCCCTCACTTACACCACTGTATTAGCCAAGTGCAGTATTCTTTAACCTCTGAAATTCCAAGCCTTGGGGGGGTTAAGTGGTCATACCATGCATCATTTGGCTATTATATACAGATATATTTGTTTAACTTTATTTTATTTGATCAAATATAGAATTTGGCCTTTACTACTATAGCCCATAGAAACACATTGAATAACACTTTCAGAAATGGCAAAACAGGCCGCATCTTTTCTTATATATCGAGGAGATCTAAGAAAGCTAAAGAAATGTACAAAAAAAATATGAAAATAAATTTTAAAAAACATTTATAGGCCAAACCATTCGGATGCCACAGACGTTTTCGTGAGAAGACCGATTTTCTCGTTGTCTGACAAACGCCGCTGTAGCTCGGCTACCTTCCACCGCAGATACGGAAAGCCGACGAAACCCGTGCAAAAAAAAACTGATAATTTGTATCTCTAGCTTTAACGGACAGATTTTGATGGGGATTTCTTTATTATGTTACTTAGACTGACACACGTATACGCATCTGCTTGTGTGCGTGTGTGTGATAGACAGAGTTATCAGCAGTTCCTGTGAAAAAGTAGACCTACAAGCACCTCGAGTTCTGTTGAGGTAAGACTTCAAACTAACACAAACGTCTCGGGCTCCAATACCAGCTTCATCCTCACATTTGTCTCCTGCCTGTTTTATGAGAACCAGCTTACTAACACGAATACATATGTACCATTAGCATTCTCCTATTAATATACATATTCTTGTAGCATTCATATTCATGTAGCCTAGCCACTGCGTTGCATTAATTTCACACAGAGAAGAGGCAGAGCACCCCTGAGGGTTAGCGCTTAGCTAAGCTAATCAAATCAAAACAGAGGAGCAGTGGGGCTTTTGGCCCATTTCCCATTTACACACACACGTTCCCTGTTAACACTCTCATAGCGCTAACACGTTAAACCCCCTCTCATTAGCCTAGCTAGTTAGCGTGGGCGCTACGCTAAAGACAGCACTCTCTCGCATGCAAGGTTATCTGATGCAGCACTCCATCACCTTCTTGGTCAAAAAGCCCTTACACAGCCCGAAGGTGTGTTAGGTCATTGTCCTGTTGAAAAACAAATGATAGTCCCCCTCAGCACAAACCACATGGGATGGCATATCACTGCAGAATGCTGTGGTAGCCATGCTGGTTAAGTGTGCCTTGAATTCTAAATAAATCACTGACAGTGTCACCAGCAAAGCACCCACACACCATCACACCTCCTCCTCCATGCTTCACGGTGAGAACCACACATGCGGAAATCATCCATTCACCTACTTTACGTCTCCCAAAGACACTGCGGTTGGAACCAAAAATCTCACATTTGGACACATCAGACCAAAAGGACAGAGTTACACCAGTCTAATGTCCATTGCGGGTGTTTCTTGGCCCAAGCAAGTCTCTTCTTATTATTGGTGTCCTTTAGTAGGGCTTCTTTGCAGCAATTCGACCATGAAGGCCTGATTCACGCAGTCTCCTTCAAATAGTTGATGTTGAGATGTCTGTTACTTGAACTCTGTGAAGCATTTATTTGGGCAGAAATTCCACAAATGAACATTTAAGAAGGCACACCTGTTAATTGAAATGCTGGCTACTTGGAAGAATCTCAAAAATAAAATATATTTGGATTTGTTTTGGTTGCTACATGATTCCATTTGTGTTATTTCAGTTTTGATGTCTGACCTGTACTGTATATTCTATTATTGTATTGACAATAGCCAAGATTGCCAGTGTGTGTAGATGCTTGTGTGTGTGTGTGTGTCATAACTTATGCCATAGCATAAGTGCAAATGAGGGAGGAGAAGCGGAAGATGAGGGCAGGTAGCCACTTGGCCTCTATGCCCTCCCTATCATACTGCGTCTTGTTCAGAGTATTAAGATGACCTCTATGCCCTCCCTATCACACTGTGTTTTGTTCAGAGTATTAAGATGGCCTCTATGCCCTCCCTATCACACTGTGTCTTGTTCAGAGTATTAAGATGGCCTCTATGCCCTCCCTATCATACTGTGTCTTGTTCAGAGTATTAAGATGGCCTCTATGCCCTCCCTATCACACTGTGTCTTGTTCAGAGTATTAAGATGGCCTCTATGCCCTCCCTATCATACTGTGTCTTGTTCAGAGTATTAAGATGACCTCTATGATCTCCCTGTCACGTTGAGTACGTTTACACCTGATCTTAAATCGGAGTAAGATCAAATCGACGTAAGATTACATTGATTAAAACAATTGGTCTTCTGAGCAATCTTTCAAATGATTAGGACACAAACTTCAGCAGTGTATTTGATCTGCGCATGTGCTAACACTAGCCTCCTTCTTTAGCACGACTGAAGTGAATTATGAACAACTGAGAATTAGTTTTCACATAAACTTTATATGTCCAAACTCAGAATCAAATATGCTTCCCAAAAGCAACATGGTCACTGTGGTGGATGGAATGTTTATTTTGATTGGCGATGCTCTGCCATCAGGTAGCATGATTTCAGATGTGTCCAATTAAACAGGATTATTAGGAAATCATTTCTTGCAAAGCATGTAAACTTTTAAATCAAACTATTATATTAATCTGACTCTACACAAAAAAATGCAATATTGTATGCATGTAACCATACTCACTGTGTCCTGTTCAGAGTATTGAGACGGACCCTATGCCCTCCCTGTCATACTGTGCCCTGTTCAGAGTATTGAGACAGACCCTATGCCCTCCCTGTCATACTGTGTCCTGTTCAGAGTATTGAGACAGACCCTATGCCCTCCCTGTCATACTGTGTCCTGTTCAGAGTATTGAGACGGACCCTATGCCCTCCCTGTCATACTGTGTCCTATTCAGAGTATTGAGACGGACCCTATGCCCTCCCTGTCATACTGTGTCCTATTCAGAGTATTGAGACGGACCCTATGCCCTCCCTGTCATACTGTGTCCTGTTCAGAGTATTGAGACGGACCCTATGCCCTCCCTGTCATACTGTGTCCTGTTCAGAGTATTGAGATGGACCCTATGCCCTCCCTGTCATACTGTGCCCTGTTTACTTCCTCTCCTCTCTTCCTTTTCCATCTACCATCTTGTTCCACCCTGCTTTGCAGTGTTATATTCTTTGTACTCTATGTTCTATTCTGTGGTTCTAAAGTGCCTCTGTGTGTACTGTGGGGTTGTGTTCCGTAAGAGACGTTCTGTATTGTTTTGCGGTGCTGTTCCCATTTCCACTGGGGGCTCTTCAGACGCGCCTCTCACAGAGTCAATTACCACCAGAACATTTGTTCTGACTGACAGGACAGCGCCCGGGCGGTGTGTGTGTGTGTGTGTGTGCGCAGTCAGAGTGGCAGTAATGTCATTGAGCAGGAACCCCTGTCATTTGGAGGAGATGAGATTGGCAGGGAAATGGCAGAGTAGACGGAGTGATAAAATCTCTCATTCCGTTTGGACCCGTGCCCATTCACCAGCTCAGAGAGCACACTCATTCACTCAGAGCCAAACGGAAGAGAGAAGAGCGATTGTAAATTAAATAGAGAAAAGGAGATGGTGAGGTCAGAGAGAGCGAGAGAGGAGAGAGGGAAAGAGAGCCACTGTGAGGAGGAAGTCTGCGTGAGATAAAGTGTTCCAGTCACACAGCCTCCCAATCAATACCAACAGACAGCAGACTGATACAGCCTTCCTATCCAGTCCTCTCGCCTCCAGTAACTCTCCCTCTCTCCTTATCCCACTCCCTCCATCAGCCCACGACGTTATCCCGATCGGCATCTTTCCATCACGCTATCCCTCGCTAAATCTACCTTGTTCCTTCATTTCTCTCCATTCTTCCATCTAGTGCTCTCAATCCCTCCCTTTCCTCCCTCTTTATATCTGTGTTCAATCCTCAATCCCTCCCTTTCCTCCCTCTTTATATCTGTGTTCAACCCTCAATCCCTCCCTTTCCTCCCTCTTTATATCTGTGTTCAATCCTCAATCCCTTCCTTTCCTCCCTCTTTATATCTGTGTTCAATCCTCAATCCCTCCCTTTCCTCCCTCTTTATATCTGTGTTCAATCCTCAATCCCTCCCTTTCCTCCCTCTTTATATCTGTGTTCAAGCCTCAATCCCTCCCTTTCCTCCCTCTTTATATCTGTGTTCAATCCTCAATCCCTCCCTTTCATCCCTTTTTATATCTGTGTTCAATCCTCAATCCCTCCCTTTCCTCCCTCTTTATATCTGTGTTCAACCCTCAATCCCTCCCTTTCCTCCCTCTTTATATCTGTGTTCAATCCTCAATCCCTCCCTTTCCTCCCTCTTTATATCTGTGTTCAACCCTCAATCCCTCCCTTTCCTCCCTCTTTATATCTGTGTTCAGTCCTCAATCCCTCCCTTTCCTCCCTCTTTATATCTGTGTTCAACCCTCAATCCCTCCCTCTTTATATCTGTGTTCAGTCCTCAATCCCTCCCTTTCCTCCCTCTTTATATCTGTGTTCAACCCTCAATCCCTCCCTCTTTATATCTGTGTTCAACCCTCAATCCCTCCCTCTTTATATCGGTGTTCAACCCTCAATCCCTCCCTTTCCTCCCTCTTTATATCTGTGTTCAATCCTCAACCCCTCCCTTTCCTCCCTCTTTATATCTGTGTTCAACCCTCAATCCCTCCCTTTCCTCCCTCTTTATATCTGTGTTCAACCCTCAATCCCTCCCTCTTTATATCTGTGTTCAGTCCTCAATCCCTCCCTTTCCTCCCTCTTTATATCTGTGTTCAACCCTCAATCCCTCCCTTTCCTCCCTCTTTATATCTGTGTTCAACCCTCAATCCCTCCCTCTTTATATCTGTGTTCAATCCTCAATCCCTCCCTTTCCTCCCTCTTTATATCTGTGTTCAATCCTCAATCGCTCCCTTTCATCCCTCTTTATATCTGTGTTCAACCCTCAATCCCTCCCTCTTTATATCTGTGTTCAATCCTCAATCCCTCCCTTTCCTCCCTCTTTATATCTGTGTTCAGTCCTCAATCCCTCCCTTTCCTCCCTCTTTATATCTGTGTTCAAGCCTCAATCCCTCCCTTTCCTCCCTCTTTATATCTGTGTTCAATCCTCAATCCCCCCCCCTCTTCCTTCTCCTCCTCGATTAATCTGACAGGGCTGGAGGCAAGACATCTATTGACAAAACCATAGACCTGCTTCTTAGACAGCTAAAGACAAAGAGGGGAGAAAGAGAGAGATCGGGAAAGAGAGCGGACGGGGATAGATGAGCGCCACTCTCAGTGCAGCATATACCATAGAGTTGCAGGGTGAATCCATCGTCAGTGTAATGACAGACAAATGGTCTACCTACCTCAGTGTGGCAGGTAGCCGAGCGTTTAAGAGTGTTGGGTTAATAGCTGAAAAATCACTTAACCCTAATTTCTCCTGTAAGTCGCTCTAAATAAGAGTGTCTGCTAAATTCTGATTATCTTCTAAAAGAAAGAGGGAGAGAGAAAAGGAGAAGGAAAAGGAGACCCTTCCACAGGAGTCAACACACATACAGCTATACATAGACACCCAACCATGCCAACACACATCTCTCTCCTAGCGAACTAGTTGCTTTGAGAATGATCATAGGTGGTAGGCAAGGCAGTAACCCGAATAGTCATATCAGACACAGAGACTATGTAAAACATGCCCCTATAGCACCAGCTGGATTGTGGGTAGTGCCCGGGGAGACGTAACCAATCAGACTGGAGTCAGGAAAACATTTACATTTACATTTAAGTCATTTAGCAGACGCTCTTATCCAGAGCGACTTACAAATTGGTGCTTTCACCTTATGACATCCAGTGGAACAGCCACTTTACAATAGTGCATCTAGGTCTTTTAAGGGGGGGGTGAGAAGGATTACTTTATCCTATCCTAGGTATTCCTTAAAGAGGTGGGGTTTCAGGTGTCTCCGGAAGGTGGTGATTGACTCCGCTGTCCTGGCGTCGTGAGGGAGTTTGTTCCACCATTGGGGGGCCAGAGCAGCGAACAGTTTTGACTGGGCTGAGCGGGAACTGTACTTCCTCAGTGGTAGGGAGGCGAGCAGGCCAGAGGTGGATGAACGCAGTGCCCTTGTTTGGGTGTAGGGCCTGATCAGAGCCTGGAGGTACTGAGGTGCCGTTCCCCTCACAGCTCCGTAGGCAAGCACCATGGTCTTGTAGCGGAAAAAAGGCTCATCATTTCTCCGTCTCACACACACACACACACACGGTTTCTCTCCATCAGTCACACTCTGTACGATAAACCAGCCCCTTAAGCCAATAGACTGAGAAGATAAAACAGACATGAGTGTGAGAGAATATTATACACGTGTCTAGCAGTATGGAAGCTGTCATGGATCGAAGTAGCACTGTCATACTGTGATAGTGACTAACAACTGAATGATCTACTTTAAAGAGCACTTGATGTACTGTATTTTTGCCACAGAGTTAATAATTGGTCTTGGACATGACTGTGTTTTTGAGCCTCATGGCTGAGTAAGAGAAGAGAAGTCTGCTCCCTGTTCTCATACAAGCTGGTGCCTTGGACACACTCAAACACAGGCTGGTGCGTAGGACATGCATAGGAACGGGAACACACACACACACGGTAGGACCATTTCATGTTGTAATTTTTTCTCATGAGTTAATGTTTAGGAGACACAGGCGGTGGGTAGGATGCTAAGGCTGTCTCCTGGGACGCCCCCATCTTGGAACCATGGCTCCTGAATGAGTGGTCCGCCATGTGGGTGAAAACAGACTGCGGTTGACCCCCGACCTGGAGCTACTTCTGTACAAACGGCTACACATGGTGATGTTAGCCTTTCACCTTTAACCTGGCAGGACATCCGTGTTAGAACACTGATCAGTTAGAAAACATCCCAGTCACAAGGCCTGGAGAAGTGAAGTCTTTAGTCGCTTTGTACAACCAAAAAGGACATACTGTAGATATCACACAATATATTGTACAGTCCACACTCAACAATTGTCTGAAAAGTTACTATTATTTTTAAGATTTATTTTCAATAGCTTGTTCGTGCTTTTATGAGTTGTTTTGTAATAGGACGGCAGTGTTTCCAGTTGGCCCACATCAGCCAGACACTTGTAGACTGTTGTCGCATTATAAAAAGGTGTGTCAGACACACAGTTTGGTGGTATCATCTTTCTGAACAATCAGCCATACACACGGCCCAGGAGTCGTATTCTACTGCCACACACAATAGACACACCTCACTTTCACAAACAATGATGATACAGTATCGGGCAGGCAGGAACAAAGCCAGGTGTGCTGCTGAAAACATTCCCCTGGGGACAGTGTGTGTATACTGTTCCACATCTATAAAATCACTCTCACAGAACCCATTGTGACAGAGGGGACATTGATCACTGTGTGTCACCGTCTGTAACTCAGTACACTGATTACACCCAGTTTCTCCTCCTATCCATTTCCACCCCCCACTAATCCACGAGAACATCTTCAAGCCAAAAAGAGAGAGCTGAGAGAGAGCTAAGTCACTGCATTAAATTAATCAAAACAGGAACATTTTACATTTGGCTAGAAATTCAAAAGGAAATGATCTTAACAGAGAAAAATGTCCTCCTGTGTGCTACCTATATCCCACCACTAGAATCCCCATACTTTAATGAAGACAGCTTCTCCATCCTGGAGGGGGAAATCAATCATTTCCAGGCCCAGGGACATGTACTAGTCTGTGGCGACCTAAATTCCAGAACCGGACAAGAACCTGACACTCTCAGCACACAGGGGGACAAACACCTGCATGCAGGGGACAGCATTCCCTCCCACATATGCCCCCCTAGGCACAACTATGACAGCATAACCAACAAAAACTGGTCACAACTCCTGCAGCTCTGTCGCACGCTATGTACATAGTCAATGGTAGGCTTCAAGGGGACTCCTATGGTAGGTACACCTATAGCTCATCTCTTGGCAGTAGTACTGTAGACTACTTTATCACTGACCTCAACCCAGAGTCTCTCAGAGCGTTCACAGTCAGCCCACTGACACCCCTATCAGACCACAGCAAAATCACAGTCTACTTAAACAGAGCAATACTCAATCATGAGGCATCAAAGCCAAAGGAACTGAAAAACATTAAGAAATGCTATATATATGGAAGGAATGCAGTTTGGAAACCTACCAAAAAACAATTAGGCAACAAGAAATTCAATCCCTTTTAGACAATTTCCTGGGTAAAACATTCCAATGTAATAGTGAAGGTGTAAACTTGGCAGTAGAAAATCTTAACATTTACATTTAAGTCATTTAGCAGACGCTCTTATCCAGAGCGACTTACAAATTGGTGCATTCACCTTATGACATCCAGTGGAACAGTAGTGCATCTAAATCTTTTAAGGGGGGGGGTGAGAGGGATTACTTTATCCTATCCTAGGTATTCCTTAAAGAGGTGGGGTTTCAGGTGTCTCCGGAAGGTGGTGATTGACTCCGCTGTCCTGGCGTCGTGAGGGAGTTTGTTCCACCAGTATATTTGACCTCTCAGCTTCCCTATCAAATCTAAAAAAT